>NW_015112711.1:281954-351196 GCF_001443285.1 Poecilia latipinna | reverse complement strand
CATGTTGGTTGGTACCTTGGCACTGACAAAGACACCAAAGAAGGTGTCATATCATATCATTCAAAAAAAGAATTGGCCCAAAAATTTTGAAACCCAGTGAAAACAAAAAAAGGGAAAAAAAAAAGGAAAAAAAAAAAAAAAAAAAAAACAGCAAACAGAGGTGACCTTACAAGTAAGGTTCCAAGTGTGTCCATCCAAAGTTGGTCTCGGCCTGCTCCAGATCCAGACCAGGCTCAAAATGAGCGAGCAAGTCTGTGAGAGCTCGGAAATTTTCCCATGCCTTTGAATTCTAGAAAAGACAAACGCGTCTTTTAAATGTGAACTCGTTATTTCTTCAATATTTCACAAATCTAAAACGCAGACTGGGCGTTGTCAAAAAAGAGAGCAAGTCATAACCAACCTGAAATACCCGCAGTGTGCAGATGATCATGGAGAAGAAGGAGAGGTAGAAAATCAGCAGCGGGATGAGGAAGATGAAGAACTCAATCGTGAGGTTGGAGATGATGAAGAAAAAGATGAGTGCATTAACGTGGTGAGTGGGGATGAGGGCGCTGAGCCACTGCATGCCGGCCCGCGACGCCCAGTCGATGAGATGCTCTTTTATCTCCAGCAGCGCGTACAGAGGGAACTTCAGCAGCTGAGAGAGACACACATGATGTAAGCATTTCTGTTTGTAGAGGGTTTATAAAGGCTCAAATTGACCAAAAAAACACGCTATATATATAAAATAAACTACTGGCGAGTTTAAATTCACAAATGTGTTGCACACAATTCTCATACAGATGCGTAAAACAAACTTGTAAATTGTGTAGGAATATTTGCGAGGAACACTCGCTTACCTTCTGATGAAGCGGCAGTTCATCTGGATTTTTCACTACCACATCATCATCGTCATCATCATCATCTGCTGCAGAGGCCATGATGGGTGACGGTGCAATACCCTGAGCATATTTCTTTGTCATCTCAACAAAGTCATCCAGACCCACGTGAGAACTGGCTGCAGTGAAAGGAAAAATAGAAAACCTATAGACTCACTTAAAAAAAAGTTACATTAACATAAACAATCCATAATGGGAAACCTTAAATAAATAATCATTCCATCATGCATGATTTAAAGGGGACCTATTATGTTTGAGTTGCTAGGTAACGGCGCAGTGCCCGTCAACTGTGACTTAATCAGGAGTTTTTTGAAATAGCCCTTTTTCCAGACACCAAAAAGCATGAATTTATCGCCAACATATTGATGTTTTTTTTTAGCGCATTTTATAAGCAGTGGAATTATAAATCCTGCAAAATGCAAATTTTACATAACAGTCCTCTTTACCAATGAAAATGAGTCATTACATGTTAAAATATACAAACCTTCTCTGGAGACCATCGTCTCCAGGACTCGCCTTTGTTTCTTAGCAGAGCTGTTGAGTGGGCCTGAGCAGATGGGTTTGCCTACAGCACAAAATGGAAGTAAATAATTGACAAAAAAGGCAGAGGAAAAAAAGCTTAAATTGTGTAAAAGTTTTCCTTTTTGCACCTGGTTCTGTGTGAACATGCTCCACGTTCTCCAGCAGCTCAGAAACCGCCACAGACTTCTTCTTCTCTGGGTTCAGCTTAAAGTACATGAGCAGAGCTGCTTTCCTGACTCCTCTCTCAAAACGTGACTCGGTGCATAACTTCTTAACCTCCTCAAAGTTCTCCAAAGTGATTCCTGAAGTACAGAAGCAACATAAAAAAACTTGTAGTAAAAAAAGTAGGATTTCTGCCATCACACTGAAAACAGAAGTAGCTTGATGGACTTTTTGGTCACCTTTCCTGGATTTTAAGCACTGCTGCAGCAGTTTGACAGCATCTCTGCGGCCCTGTTTAGCAGCTTGGATCAGCCATGTGACCGCTGTGCAGTTATTCAGCTCTTCATCGCTTTCTTCTGCCAAGGCCAGAAAGTAACGGCCCATCTGGAAACGCACATACACACGTTCAGAGTCTTAATCTTGCAAAACAAGCACAGCTGATCTGTCCGTAGTGGGGCTAAACTATAAAAATTATCATGACTCAGCTGAGCTGCTCTGTTTTCAACATATGGTCGACAATCTGGAGCATGTTCACTGACCTTTGTTTGTGCTTTAGCATCACCTGACTTTGCTCTCTCCTCCAAATCCTCAAAACGGACATCCTCCTCTGACTCATCTGGAAAAACACACACACACAAAAAAAAAAAAATCTGATGATTTTGATTACTTTGATTTAAGTTTTATGGGTCGTAGAATTATGATATCTGAGACGTGCGGTAAAAATGCCTATTTGTAATAATGCATAAAAAAGAGGTGTGTAAGAGAGTATTAATACTTTTCTGATGTCTTCCAGATTCGCTAACCGAAAACAAAGCAGTATAGTCTATTAGGGTCTTAAGTGACTGATCATGACAAATAAGCCTTGAAAAGGCTTTATAAAAATACACAAGTAAAATCTGAAATGTGTGGCGTGTGTATATTTTGATTTCCCACTGCTCTGGTCAGACGACACTAAAATTAAACTAAAAACCACTATCCCATGGCGAAAGACGGTTGTAGTAGCATCATCCTGTCTCCATGCTTTTCTTCATCAGTGATGGCAGTACTGGTAAGAGTTTAGACTAAGATACAATAACACAATATCCTGTGATTTGAGAATCTCACACAGCACTGTTCAAGACATCATCTGAAAATGGAAAAGTGTATGGCACAACTGCAAACGTACAAACACGAGGCTCTTCATCTACGCCAGACTGAGTAACAGGACTATTTGTTAGATAATAGCAGTTTAATGTTGGCATCAACAGATTCTCTGCTGAACCCAACAGATAATCTGTAGCACCTCTTTAAAAAAAAAAGATGATCACAGACACAAACCAACCAATCTAACTGAGCTCGAGCTATGTTGCAAATAGGAATGGGCAAAGGTAAATGTGCATAGTTGGTTGAAACATGAGGCAAAATACCTACATCACGACTCAGGCAAAAACCTTTGATATTTTCATTTGTAAAAACCAAAGCTTGAAAACCAGGCACCATTTCCTTCCACTTCATAGTTACAAACTACTTTGTGTGGCTTAGTCACACACGGACACAACAAAATACCCTAAAGTTTGTGGTTATAAAGTAACAAAAAGGGAAAAAGTTGAAGAAAAATTGAGTATGTAAAATAAAAACACTTAAAAGCTCCTTATTCTGTTCTCACAGTCCTCCTGATTCAGTAAATGATCATTAAGCTGCCTCCCAGGGGAGGTTAGACCTCAATAAACAAAAACATTTAGGTTAAAATAAAGGTTTTGTAAACCTTTTTGTGATTTAATACTTCCAATGGTTGTAGGTGATACTGCTGAGTGGATCGGATGTCTGTCTGGGTGTGCTAAAGAAAATACTGACGACATCCAGTGACACACATTAGATGTCCTCTTGTGCTGTCCTGGAACACTGCTCATACTTTACCGCTCTCTCTGAACCCTAAAATAACTATTAGTTTAATACAGTAAACAGCTGCTGCCTTGCTAAAGGTAACATCCAGTCTTAATTATTCAAAAGGTCAGTTTTAACTTTTCCTTGTTAGTTACATTGTAAGGCCTGTATCAATTTGATAGGCTCACACTTTTCGTAAAGTGATATTTTCACACTTTGTAGCAATACATCTTGATATCTTAAGTTGTTTTAAACAGTTAAAATATGCTACAAGCGATGTGAATAAGAGATCTTTGCCCAATATATGGCAACATGAGACATGGACAGCAGAGAAGAACTAAAGAGGGACCCTGGTGTTTCTCTGAAGGTCAGCAGAAAGGGAGCGGCTGCTTTGCATGTCTGTTTGTTATGGAAACCCAACGGCGTCTGGGAGTGTTTTCTGCACTGATTGCAGAAAAACTGCAAAGTGAAACCACGTTAGAAAGCTTGTGTTTGAGCTCAAAGGTCTGAGTTTTCCACCTGGTTCAGGTGAGACAGGCGATGGAGGCACCGCAGCAGCCGATGACCCATTAAGAAGACTTCCTGTTGATGCTGCTGCGTTGAGCTGCGATCTGCCCGGCTGCGAAAAGCTTCTGGTGGGCTGGCAGCGAGATGAAGTTGTCAGTGTGGAGAGGGAGGAAGAGCGAGAATGAAGCCGCGGAGACGTCTGAGGCGAGGCGGCGGAGGGAGGAGGTGACGGAGTGGTCGCAGGCGTCGGCATCGTGACTTTGTGCCTCTTCGGCTCAGGGGTGGAGGAGCTCGCCGATGAGCCGAGCGAGGAAGTTCCAGGCCTCATGGAGGTTGGAGATGAAGGGCTGAGCTTTGGTGTGGACGGGTTGCTTGGAGATGAAGGATCCATGGCTGAAAAAAAAAAAAGAAAACGAAAAGTCAACCTAAGACTTTATTATTTATAAGAGTTCATTGAGATGTCTGAGAGAGGAAGAGCCGGGTGACTGTCAGAAATGATTACATCACTAAACATATCAATAATTAAACCTTCAGAGATCAGACTTATGATCCATGTCTGATCTGACTTACATCATAATAAAAAATTAAACAAGATATTCAAACCCCTTGAACTTCTTCGTCTTAAAACCACAAACTTTAAAGTATTTTTATTAGGATTTTTGTGACTGACCAACACAAAGTAGTACACTGCAGCGATATTGGATTTTTATTTTTTGAATACAGATCTGTAATTTGCGAAATCTGGTGCAACCTAATGCAATCAAAAGTTACCTAAACAGTGTGATATTTAATCTCATTATAAATACAGCTGTTCTGGTCAATGTAGCTTTAAGCAAAGTAGCAGTCAGAGGCCCGTGGTTACCCTGGAGGTGCAGCAGAGATTCACAACTCAGGTGGGAACATCTGTTGAGTCAAAAACTGAACTTTTTGATCAACATGCAAAATGCCAAATTTGACGGAAAACTAATAATGGATACAATGATCCTGAACACAACATCGTCATGCTGACAGCATGATGCTTCTCTTTAGTAAGATTAAACTTCAGAAAAGGTGGGTGGAGCTAAATTCAGAGAAGAGGTCCACCTTCCAGCGTCTAAAATGCTAGTAAATACAAAGCCAGAGACACAATGAAGTGGTTTAAATTGGTAAAGACTTCATTTTGTGTTGGAATGTAGCAAGAATGTGAAAAGGTAAACCAATAGTGTCTACTTTTGAAAGGCGCTATATGTTTTAACTTTACATCCAGATAGTTAAAATATTTGTTTGCAGACTCCCAGATTAAGGTAAACAAGCTGAGGTCTGAGAAATATTGATGCTGTTCAAATCATTTGTCTATTTTCTGTTTGAGACAGTAAACCCAATCATGGTCTCAGTAGAGATGCGTAAATAAACCACTTTAGTGAATATGTTCACGTCGCACACCTAAACAATGATAAACAAGAAACATTGAAAAGGGACACGTTTCCAAAAGCACTTTCACTTTCTGAACCTGAACACACAATCATTTATTCCACTGTAACCAGCTAGCAAAACTATTTGTGCAGCAACACGCCGTAAATCATTTTGATTTTTACAATGATGCTTTGTGGGTTTTGAAATGCTAAGACAGCTGATCATAAGGTTTTCAAGCCTTTACTCTGTACCACATAGCACAGTTTAATTCAGCCAGAAATCTGTGATTGATTGGTAGCTTAGGTTGTCTAAGTTAAAACTTTTATCAGTGTTTGAGTCTCGTCGTGTTGTCTGTCTGTTTCAGACAACATCAAGCTAAATTGAATAGCTAGCCGGAGAAGGTGATATCCTTGAACTTATTGGGAAGCATTTGAGTCCAGCTGCAGCTGTGAGAACCGCCACTGTTATATAAGAATAACAGACGTTGCTGTGCCATTTAACCCATCACTACAGCAAGATAACCTAGCGCTTTGTAGCTAATAATGCTAACAATAATTATTGTGGCCCGCTCACCTTCCGGTTTATTTCAAAAATTAGTGAAGTATCTCTGGTGATTGTCTCGTGACCTGCTGTTTCAAGTCAGTCCTCCGTTTGGGTCCTGAGAAATAGACATGTCCTTTCCTTTGACAGTGGTCAAACTCCAGACACCAACACTGCGCAGGAAAGTCAGTCAGCTGCTACAGTTGGCGCTCACGCCTACATTTTGTTTTGCGGCTTCTGATTGGGTAAAACCACGAACTCGTGTGACTAAACACAACATGATTGGCTTAAATAGGGAGGAAGTAGGAAAATACTGTCAGGGACTTGCTTCGTTTAGCAGCCGGTGAAGAGAGCCGTGGACCTGGTCGGAAAGGCGGAGTTTCCAATATTACAAATGTATAAAGTTGATGGTGAATAGCCACAACATTCACCATCAGAGTCACAGTGAGTACACACTATAAATCCTTCAAAATCAAGTTTTTGCATATTAAATCAAGCTAAACAGATCGTATTGGCCCAGCTCTAACAACAACAAGAAAAAAAAGCTAAAGAAATTTAGCTTGTGTTGTTTTTTTATTTTTTTCATTATTTTCATTTGCGTTTTACTTGCCTGTTATAACATTTCAACACCAGCAGATGGCAGCACATTACATTTGGGGTTGTTTTCATTGTTTTATTTATAAACCTGATTAAAAAAAAATATTATTTTAAATTTAAACCAATGACAAATCATTTTGCTGTTTTCCCTTTTGAATAAATATTTCAGAAAACTGAAGAACTTTCTTTTTATGTTCTTTTTAAACTAATGTTTGGGTGTCATTCAACAACTTTTGGCCAGGGCTTAAGGGAACTTAGTATGCTAATATTTTGAGGAATTAGCTTACCTAGGAGCTAGCCAAAAGTGTCAATTAATGAAAAGGTGCTTACACCTAACAACAATGAGATCCAATGTTTAAAATGGGTATCCACATGAGGAACACACTATGCAGTCTGTGTTGCCACTACTTTTATCTGAATGATTTCTATATTGTAAAATGATACCACATGTGGTGAGAAAGCAGGGATGAAAGATTGTGATTAACCATGTGTCATAAAGAAGTACACAGTAAAACAGGAAAGAGCAGCAACCATTACAGGACATTAAAGGCAACAAGACCCAGGTTATCATACTGAGATCAAAGTTCAACTAAGAGAACAAGGGTAGAAATAACACAGTGGCCAAAGAAAAGAACATTAGGGTCTTAATTGCCACAGTGCAGCTGGGGAGAAGCAGTTAAAGAAATGCTGTGTGATTAGTAGATTAATACAATCCAGTTTAGAGGATAAGCAGCACCGTTTTACTGCTTTTAGTCTGACTATATTAGGAAATCAGTATTTAGTCTTTAGACTGGGTTTCGACACACATACACACTCACAGCTCAAGCACATGTTCTTCATAATGAGCTTATCATGAGTTCAAATCTTCTGAATATGTAAATCCCTTTGGTGGTTTGTCACCACCAAAGTGCCTCTGCTTGAGACAGATGTAGCCAGTTTTTTTTTTTTATCAAACAATCATTACTTTGAGTCGTTGCAGTCTGAAAATTGGAACAAGCTGCTTCTGTGACTTCAGTCTGCTTGTTGTTTCTCAGTATGACCTCAAGCAAGTCACAGCAGCTATGTTTTTGTATTAATTGGTCAGAAACAATGTTGTGAAGATTAAGAAACACTGACTTGTTCTCAGTCTCACTCATAAAGTACAATTGGTGCAAGAATTCTCACAGGATTCACATTTTGTTTCTGAATAAATATGTCAAATAAATGGGCAACTTCACATTCTTTGCTGGTAATTAATTTCTCTTTCTCAGCTCACAACCTTTTACATCTATTGGTCAGCTGGGCCTTAGTGGCAGTAGTAAAGAGCAAAAGTAATTCAAACAAAGAGTAAATTAATATTGCAAAGGTTGAGCTTTTGTTTAGTTTACTGTTCCTTGCAAAAATAATACCTCTTAAGCTTTTTCACATTTCGTCATATTTTAACTGCAAACTTCCATGTACTTGGTTGGAGCGTTTTGTGATATGCCAACACAAAGTAGCAGATAATAGTAAAGAAAAAGAAGGAAAATGTGGAAGAATGTGGTGTGCATATTGTTCAGGAACTTCTGAACCTGAAAATGTGCATCATGCTTCTAGAGACAACTTTTTTTTTTTTGCCTATTCCTGTTTGTGTTTGATATGTTAGTATTTCTGCACATCAAGTTTTTAAGTGTTGCCCAAAATTCTAAATTATATTTAGGTCTGAAATTTTGACTGGGTCTTTTTGACACATGAATGTGCTGTGATATAAGACAGATATTGGCTAGACATTGAATTGAAGAGCGGATTCACCCATCTTCTTTCTGGATCTGCTGAAATCTCCTCAGTGTGGGTGGCCTGAGATGTACCACAACTTGCCATACTGTCCACTAAGACACCTTCTTATTATGACTTGCTAAAATCGTATTGTAGATATTTTTTGCATATTTTAAACAATGACTGTGGGGGTCACAAATCAATACCACAAACTAAACAGCTGAAAAGATCAGATCCATGACATTACACACTGCCACATTCTTCTAAGTTAAGCATGTCTGTTTTCCATTATGTAAGTAATAATAATGAAACATTGGTTTGCCTCTAATGGTGCCTGTTGGCTCACACTTTTTTGCATTCAGGCAACATTAGAAATCTGTAATTATTCTGGGTGTGGGTAGAGGTTTATTTTTCAGTGCTTGTAAAGCATTAAAATTCTTGGGCTTTCAAATGGAATATATGAGTTTACTTCACCGATGCATAAGAATATAAATATCCACTATGTAACCTTGCTTGCTTTGACATTTATTTAGGTAACGTTTCAACAAATCACAGACTTGCAGGCTAGAGAAGCTGTCCTCTGATATTAGGAACCTAGATTTTGGGCACAGACATGGAACAACAGGCTCAGAAATTTATACTGACTAATAGTGGTGACTCATGCCCAGGAAAAGCCTAATTACCTTCATATGAATTAGTTACGTCACCATGGGCACTTGAGTTAAAGTTGTGAAAATAGGTCAGTATAGTGGACTGCCTCTGAAACACACTCCAACTGTTTGCACATGGGTTTCAACTAAATCTTGTATTGATGTAAGTCTCCAGCTCTTGCCTTGCGGAAAATTCTCGCTATAACAGGTCTAACAGCACAACCAATGGTATAGTAAGCTCACTGTGGAAAGTTCTCATCAGTATGTTAAAAATAAAAAGGTTATATCCAGTTAAAAGCTCTTTATACCCAAGCTTATCAAGGTACTGTGCCTTTTAAAAAGCCTGCCACAGCCTTTCACTTTTTACACATTTTATGATGTGATCAGTAGAGTTCAAAGTATTTGTTAGGATTTGACATGATAGAGCAACACCCTGTAGTGTATACTTGTAACATGGGAAGAAAATGATGGATGGATTTTCGTGTTGTTTTTTTTTTTTTACAAATGACAATCTGAAAAGTTAGCAAAGTATGCTTTTTTGCAATCACAGATGCAAGTCTTTTGTGGTATGCCTCCACCAGCTTCTCCTCTGAATCCAAGGTAAGATTGTATGCAAAGCGACCATGTTTTCAAGTTTTGCCACATGGTTTTTAATTGGATTTAGGTCTCAACTTTGTAAAAGCCGCATTGACGCACGAAAATGCTTTGTTCTAAACCCCATGGTTCTTAAACTGTAGTGGAAATCACTTGCACTTGGGCTACTTTTAGTGGTATGCAGAAGAAATATTGAAACATTGATATCTGTTTGGCAAACAGATGCAGATTGTCTCAAAATGTCTTTAATTTACCCATGTTGAAATTTGGGAATGACATAAAACCTAAATGAACTATTCCTTCCTTTTACAGATACAGAAAATACAGCCTTTATCTTCCCATCAACCACAAAATTTCTCTTTCACTGCTGAAAAATAGGCATTCATCAGCACAACGCTACCACAGCCATGTTTTACTGTAGGATGGTGTTTTCCATAAAATATTTTGTAGCGCTGCTTCATCTTTATTTGTAGTATATTAGACAGGGAATGGGTAGAGAGAGAGAGAAGCAAAGAAGACATGCTGCATAGGTCCCAAGGTCAGGAATCAAACCCCCATGGCTGCTTTGAGGAGTAATAGCTTCTGCATATGGGCACCCTGTGTACTGCTGCTACACCACGCACCACCCCAAGAGGGCTGGTGTTTTATGTGCAAGGTTACCCTTCCTCTCCACAGATAGTACTCTGAATGTGGGTCGAAAAGGTGAGTTTTGGCCTCTTCTGACAAGAGCACCTTCTTCCACATATTTTTATTTTTTATGTCTACCTAATAACTCATGGCAAACTTTAAACTGACAGACTGAACCTCTTACAGCAATGCTTGATAAAAGAGCTACATGTGAACTGGTGAGAATAGAAATACATAACATCAGCTATCTTTGTTTTGATTATTACCTTTTACTCTGACCCATTAACAGTCACTCATATTATTACCTTAAACACCTTATGTTCCTTTCTTTATTCCATAGTAAAAAAATCACAAGGTCTTATCACAAGATTATTGTGATGTCATATGGAGAATTTTCCTTTATCCTGATTCTATGACCTGCACTTCTTGTTGCTTGTTGGTTTTCTACAAAGTGCATTGCACAAGCCAACCTGACAAAAATGTCATGTTCCCTAAAACTGGGAGAGAAAAAGACACCCCAGGCTAAACAAATAACAGACATTGTGACATACATTTGCTCCCTGAGTCAATTTTTCACCAAAACAGACTAGGACCTACATTTACACAGCTCCCAATTGCTCCCAGCCTGTACCAACATTGCATTTTTCACTCCCTCTACGTGTCTGCCTTCTGGCCTTAGCAGAAAGTATTGTACAGATTGATATTCAATATTACCCCCATTCCTCTCTGCTTTATCACTCTGAATATATAAATAGTCCACACATTAAAATCTGTACATAAAGAGAGCAAATGAACACTACTGAAGGACATCTCAGTCCATGTGCTTTTCCTCTTGTGGCCTGTACTGCTTTGGAGCAATAAGCTACATATGCTGCAGCTACAGAGTGCTGTGCTGTTAGGATGTGTTTGTAGCTGCTCATGAATGGCAGACTGCCTGGCAAAGTGTGGAACAGCAGAGACAGGCAGCTGTGCGTAAGTAATGCATCCTCCCTGGAAACTGGGTCACAATCACACCACTTTTACACTGCCAGATGATTTCGTCTACTTTTATGATTCAACACGCTATATTGTCCTAATTTAAGGAATGCAGAAATATATCAGGGAATACAATGAATTCAGGAAGCTGTCTCATAGACAGCTAAAAGACAGTGCCAATCTAAAGGTTTGACAATTATAGAATGGAATATATAAAAGTCAAAATAAAAAGATACATTTTTTACAGACTCTTATTTGGGCAGATTCTCTCTTCATACACTTTCCTGCTTTCATGGTGTGAAATTGTTTAATAACAGAAAGCTTTAAGAAAGACATTTGTTTTTCTTTTTTATTGGCTAAATTCTGTATTTGTTAAATAATTGCCAATTGCACTTTACTAAACAAAATGTGTCCGTTTTTAAGGAGAAAGTATATGTCTTTCTAGTTTTTACAAAGGTGCATGGGGACTGTTTGAGTTAGACAATTTCACAAGAAAGGACTTTTAATTTAAAGAGGCATGAACTTAATTTTCTATGTTCTCTTCGTTGAAGAGCTACAACCAGAGAATCAGTTTTAAATAAACTCTCTCTTAGTTTCAGCCAGGTCATTTGAGAAATTTGAACAAATATAGTCTCTTTTAAAACATTTTTGCAAAATGACAAATATAGTGAATTGAACTAAACTTTACCGAACTGGGTAGCATTGCAATCTATAGTCAAATTTTAAAAATCCTCAATAAATACTTAAGATTTTTATGAAATATTTGGTATTATATTTAGCACCCATACTATCTTAAATAATTTCCTGATTTTTGGGTGAGTTCTAAGGTGTTTAAGAGTGCAGGACTGTTATAGTGATGAACACATAAAGGCATGTTTTCTATTCTTATAGTAGGGGTACTTTAAAATTTGGGGATCAGAGAAAGTTGGTGGTCATTAGGCCAAGTTTAAGAATGTATTGTTTTAAAACCAGTCAAGTTTATATTACTAAAATGTGTATTGTGAGAAAAAAAAAAAAAACTCACAAAGAGGTGCGTTTACACGTTTGTGTCCAAAGTAAAAGCATATTTCTGTTTAGAAAAGCTGGGTATTCATTGTGTTTTATATATCTTCAGTAACTGCCTGTGTGTGACCGCACATCCTGTACGTCCCCTCTCCCGCACCAGGCTGCGTGTTCACGCATGTACACGCGTTCAGTGTCATCCGTGAACACGCAGTCAGGTGTCGCACCTCTATCACGCTGCTGGCGACGCCCTCGTGGATAGGCTGCAGTCACTAACCGTGTTTTACTTATTTATTAATTTGTCGGCCTCGTGGAGATGTAATGTAAAGGAACGTGTGACGTAGCTCGAGGACTCCAACGTTTGTGGAGGAAAATAACGTCCAGCGCGCGAGGGGAGGAGAAGAAGCCAGGCGCTGCTACTGGCTGTGTGTCGCTGGAGGAGAGTGGCTGAAATACAGTTTTGGTCGTTGTGTTTACGTCTGGACATGAGTGGAATTTATGGAGAAGACGCGTTTGAGCGGAGTAAGCGGTACCGGGCATCTTAAAAGTGCATGAAGTGTTTTGATTCAGATCTCCGCACCGTAACCCACCCACCCCGGCCAGCCAACCAGCCAGCCAGTCTCCCTCCCTTCCTTCCTGGATGTAAAAGCAGCGACGCTTCACTATCATCCAGCCACTTGTGACCGGGCGCTTAGGACCTCCATTTCAGGTGAGTTTGTTCGCAATGTCATGCTAAATAACTTATGCCGATTAATTTGTGGAATGACAAGCGGCTAGCCGCTTCCGTTACCCGTGTTTGATGATGTAGCAACGGTGCAGTGGAGGACTTAACACACCAGATGTCTCATCTTGTCTGGGTTTTAGTTTCGGGAGTTTGGTGGCCTTTTTCTTCAGAAACCTAAGAGTTTTTTGACTCGTTAAAGAATGTGAATAATGCGGGGCTTTACTAAAATAGTCCACCAGTTAGCCAGAGAGGAAGCATGGAGCGCGGTGATAACGTTACCCGACGTGAGTAATTAACGTCTGTCTCCTTTTACAGATATTTATTATTTCATCCCACCTTTTTGGTGATAAAATAAGATTTATAAGAGAACGTGAATTGTGGTTTTAACCAGAATGTGGACCTCAGTTCTCTGTGGCTGGAGGATGCTGCGGCAGCCCCTCGCATGTCGCCGCGGGGTGTGGTTGGCAGGCAAGTCGGACAAGCACCGACTCCCCTACAGCAACCCACTGACCTTTAATCTGCTGTTTGACTTCCCATGAGGGGTCTGGCCACATCACATTAGGGCCACCTCTAACACATCTCAGTATAGTCCTTTACCAGCTTTCTCTCTTGCTGTCATATTAGGAGTTCTGGGGCTTTGTAAATCAACCCCGTTTGATCAGAAAGCATGATGTATCCTCTACTTTGAGTTATCTCATTTTTCTATCAAACACAATTTCCTGTTAATTATCAAGTAGTCGTTACCCCTCACACAGCCTTTTTATGCTGATTTCTTCTAGACATATTGTTTTTTCCAATTTATCCCTAACTCATAATCCCTTATTCACTGACAAACTGTATAGTGCCATAATAATCCTGTGAACTATTACTCTCATGTGTTTAGGACCCTCTCTTTGGAGCATCTCTCTCCACCTTCAGTGTAAAAAGTTTTGTCACTACTGCACTGGACTGTCCTGCAGGAGGTGTAATTATTATTGCAAAGATGCATGCAGATGTGCTCATGTATGCAAAAGCAAACCCTTGCATACACATTATGTACTTGCTGAAGCTACACCCAGTCTCTCCTGCAGTGAAAGAGAATAATCTCATCAGAGACTGGGTAATAAAATTAACATCCAAAGATGTCTAATTCATGTTTGGCTTCACCAGTGATTGGGGTCACCTAGTGACTGAGCTGTGGTACTTTTCAGTCTCCAACAATCAGCCCTACCATGGCCTAAGTCTCTAGACTGCTGACTGTGTATGTGTGGTCTGTGGAGGGATGTCTGGAGAGCCGCCAGACCTGTTCTGATACTCTTACAGTCTGCTGATGTTACTGCAGTGTGAAATGTGTGACAGTGTGTAACCCCCCCTATCCCCCCAACCCCTCCAGCTTGGTAGCAAATGTGTGGTATGAGTAAAAACATGTTCAGTGGAATCAGCTTATCCGTTTAATCTAAGTTAAAGTTTAACCCTAGCAGAGATGTGAAGTCTTTACTAGAGCTCATATTTGCCTGTGAGGCTGTTGGATATTTTTAATTTTTCATTGAAATTTAGTTAATGTTTGACAGTTGGTAGTTCTGTGTGGTCTTTCTGGCTTTGAGAAGAACCATCTGTTAATGTACAATGAGCATGTTTTCAGCCTACATTGGTTTGCCCAGAAAGTTAATCTGTCTAAATTCACAAACTAACTTTTAAAATGTGTTGTTACTTTAATTATTATTTTTGCTTCTTATTATAATAACACAAAAACACACACACATTGCTTCTTCCTGAGAGAATAAAGCTTGCAAAGTCAGAGGAGGCTCTGACTTTGCCTGGGAAGGAAAATGAGATCTGTTGGAGTTCAGGTGGTGCCTGTGAAGACCTTTCTAATTCTGGTACCATCAGCCATTTTTATGGCGTTGTTTGTTGGAGCAGTAGATGATCTAAAACTGAGAGGAAGTGGGTAGATCAGCTCATCAGAAAGGCCAGCTCGGTCCTAGGACGCCCCCTCGACCCATTGCAGTTGGTGGAAGACAGAAGGAATCTGGCTGAAACAACATTACTGATGGACAAAGTTTTCCACTCAAAGCTTGAAGCTGTTGCTCAACTGAGAGCTCCTTCAGTGATAGACTTCTGCATCCTAGGTGCACAAAGGAGCGTTATCGCAGCTCCTTCCTCCAAGCGGCTATAAAGCTTTACAACCGCCACAGTTTCCAACAATCTCAATCTCAAGTATTTATATCCCTACTATCTGCATTTCATTCATTTCAAATAACAGCTATGCTCTCATTTGTACATCCATGTTGTTTGCACAGCATGTTATTTGCTAAAAACAACAGCAAATAGTCTGTTGTTTTTAGTATACACATGACCATCCCATACATTTTTCTTTCTCTAAATTACAGTATTCAGATGCATGATATTTTTAATAAGTGTACAGTATTATTTTTGTCCTAACTTTTTATGTTTTTTTTTATTTTTTATTTTTTTTTATTTTATGTAAACTTCCATGAAAAAAATGACTTTTCTTTCCTGTATTAAATGAGATAAAATTATGCCCCCAAATTTCTAATCATATCTTAATTTTTTAGTTCAGGGACATATGCTTTGAGTTCAAAACTAATACCCTGGTCAAGAAACCTGCAAATGATTTTCTTGTTTATTTGTTATGATCCTTGGAATAAAACGGCAAGTGGCCACTAAGACCACCAAGAGAAATTTATAGCCGTTTCCACCAGGAAAAACTTCAATGGTTGATCTGTAATTATGATTAGCATTTTTTTTTATTATTGTTTTGTGCAGGGGTTGAAGAAAAACAGTCTAACAAAACAACTTAAGGTTTTAGAATGGACAAACTATCAATTAAGAGAATGATCAGCAGATTGAAACAGTTAGAAGCAATGTGATGAGATTGTAAATATCTGGCAAACATCCAGATATAGGGTTGGGGTAGAAATGTTGATGGGCATATGGTAGGCAGACAGACTTCTTTTCCCCCACAGGCCTCAGGTTTCACATGATCAACTGTTTCCAGCTGTTTAAAGTGGTTACTTTACATAGTGATGTTAAAAATATCAAACCTTGGCTTTTAGAGAAAAAAAACAGTTTATTTCTAAATAAAAAAAACAACAAATGTTTGAATATCCTGCGTTTACTGTAAGTTATTAAACTTAAAGTGTAAAAGCACTAAAACCCAGTGCTGCTTTATAATAAGGCAGAACTTTTTTTAATTTTTGTAAAACTTATGTTGTGTTTTTACACTTTATACTGCTAGATTTAAGTCAAGATTAACAGCATGAGTCTGTGGTACAAGCTGAAGCTGTATTTTTATTCATCTGCTTGCCATCCTATTTGCGTTAATTTGTCTGGAATCATTTATGTCTCAAACCTCAAGTTGTTCCAACATCACAGTCCGTAGGGGTTTATTATCACCTCCATAAGCGTGGCACTGCAGTTGCAATAAAACAGTTTAGCTGCAGTGATGTTGGTGGCACATTAATTGTTTTTAGCGAGTATGTTTTTTTTATTCATTAAATTTGGCCTGTTGCAAAATAATATCTGGTTGGTTTTGAATCATATTGACGCTGGTACAGCCTCAAAATGTGACTCTACATGAACAGAATGAGGTAATTCAAGGTTTTTGACCAAAGTTGACAGTTGTTTGCTTCTGTGAACATTAAAGGTGCTTGTTAGCTTCACAGTGCCCCTATAAAAAGTTCCAGTCTCCCGTATGACATTCCTGGTTTTCAATAAACTGTAAACTTTGAAAAGTAGTACCCACTTGCCATCTTGGCAGCATGCACCATAAAGTGCTGTAAAAAAAAAAAGTGTTTGCCCTCTTGCAGATTTCTTCTGTTTTTTTTTTCTATTTTATTTCACTTTAGTTATTTAGATTCTCATTTCATATACAATCTGTAGCAAAACCTGTATGTTCTTACAATTGATTGTGTCAGTCTTAGCAACAACACCTGATTCAAATATTGTAAAACCTGGCAGTGAGTCTTGTACATTGCTGTAAAAAAATTTTGGTTTCGTCTTTTTTAAATTAATTGTTTTAATTCAAGCCTCAGAGGCTTGGCTTTTAATGGATTAATGATGTGTTACAGGTTACATCAATGCATCTTTAATCAGAGTTGAACTTTGACTAGGCCACTCATAAACCTTCAGAATCTTTTTTTTTTTTTTTTTTTTTTTAGAAATTCAGAGGTGGACTTGCTGGTGTTCTCTGGGTCATTGTCCTGCTGCTTAACCTAAGTGTGTTTCAGCTTAAGGTCACCAAAGAATGGCTGGACTTCTTCAGGTTTTTCTGGTAGAGAGCAGAAGTCTTTGTTGCATCATCACACTTCTACCACCATCTTTGGCTGATGTTATTTTTCTGAAATTATGTTAGTCTTACATGATGTCAGCTTTCCACAGAAGATTGTATAAGAAGTCATCCAGATGTTTTTTTTTTTTGTCAAATATGAGATGAATTCTGGATTTTGTCGTGGAACTCACCCATGATATTTCAACCATGAATACTGAGCTTTACTGAAAGAAGTGAGCCCGGCAGCACTTTAGATATTTTACTGGGCCCTTTTGTGACTTCCTGGATGAGTCGTTGATGTGCTCGTTGTAATTTTATTAGACCAACGCTTCTGGCAATGTTCAGCACTGTTCCATCTGCTCTCCATTCACAGATAAAAGCTCTCACTGTCATTTTACTTAAGTCCCAAAACCTTCATAATCTTGAATCCAAACTTCTCTAAAACTGTAACATCTAAAGATGACACTGTAGTGTTGAAGATGAGGAAAGTGACATAGCTCTGTGTGTGTGTGTGTGTGTGTGAGAGAGAGTCTGGACATTTCAGTTCGCAAAAACTTAAACAGAAAGAAAGCATGGAAAAGTGTTTAATATGCATTTGGTTTCTGAGGAAGACTTTCATCTAGGCGCAAGTAGGAATTAAATTTACACTTCATCCGTTATGCCCCACAGCCATTTCTTCCCGGGTGCACCTGGTCTTTCCCAATGACACAGGCAAGCATAGACATGTGAGAAATGGTGGCAAGCTTATACACAGTACATACATGTGCAGTCATATTCCTTTTGCATGTGATTGCTATTCAGTTCAGTGCTACTGTAAATACAGCATTTGTTCTTAATGTGAATCAGCAGTGAGAGCTTTTGGTGCCAGTGTGAATGTGTGTCAGCTGTGTTTGTCCCTGGTTGGTCAGTTAAAGGCTGAGAGAAAGCATGTTTGTGTTCACTGCTCTCTCTGTGTGAATGATTTTTTTCTTTCCATGTTTGTGAATCGGAGTGAGATCCGTAACTTCGGCATGCTAGTAAAGCGGGTCGGAGTGTTGCAGCAAGCTTGGATGAAATAGGAGGACAGAGAGGAAGATGGGTAAGGCTGGTTGAGGGATGCGTTTATTTTCCTTTAAATTTTTATGTTCTCCGTTTCTCTTATTGATGAACCTTCGGATGTCTTTCGTTCCATCACTCTTCCATCTTTACCTTTTATCTCATGTGAGTGGCTTGCGTAAATTCAGCTTCCATGCTCGCTGCAATCAATTCACCTCCCTCAGCTGAGATCGACTGAAAGATGAAACGCAAATCATGTGTTTATGTAGGGATATTTCCCATATACAACCTCCATGCAATTTTTTTATCCATCAATAGATTCCTCCTTCCCATCATCCTTTGCTTTTGAGAAAATGAGAGTTTTTGACAGCAAGAGTTGCCTTGGTAACAATTTCTGCCATCTGTGTATGTTGTAAGGCAGCTTGGCAAATGTGTGTCGAAATAGATGGAAGCGTCTCGAGTCTAAATGCTTCAGCTCTCTCCTTGTTACATTATTTATTAAATAAGTCAGCAGAAAGACTCGAGGGTTACTGGGTTACAGACGATGTTGGAGCTGCCCACTTTCGGCTCAACTGATTTGTGTCAGTGCAGCAACACATGTATGACAAACTGTGCAGGAGAAATGGACGCCCTGGGCTGGAAACAAGGAGTGGATAAGTAATTAATTTAAATTACTTATTTGCTTAGGCTTATGTGCCTTGGTTACTTTTTCCCAGCTCAGACAAAGGCAAAATTAGGTAAATATTTTAAAAATCCATTTATTTCCTTCTAAAAATATCAGCAATCATGTTGTTAGCTTTCTTAGTCAAGTTGATGTCATGGTTTCTGAGAGCTCATTATGGTGGTAAAGCGAGAGGTGGAGACAAATCTTGTAGTGATGTTCTAATGGATTCAGTGGAGGATTGGATGTCAGTAGGGAGCTTCTGAATTCAGCTGGTTAAAAAAGGGAATGTTATATCATATTCTTAAAGCTTTATCAGGATATTACTCATGAAAGAATCATTTATTACACAGCTGATCTAGAGCAAATATGTTTTCTTTTTAGTCCGATTATTACATTACTGTGTTTATCTATTACACATAATCAAAATAAAAGTAAGGAAAAATATGTGCTTCTGGTATAGACCATGTGCCCTATTCTGAAATCGGTAACATAATATTTATCCTGGTTTTGTGTTTTGCCTACTTCAAATAAAATTGAGCAAATGAAATCCATTTTCAGTTTGGCAATAATAGCAAGGGTATTTTGACAAACCTGTGGTTCTAATTAATATTTTCTGTAATTAAATAATTCGAATAATAAATTAAAATCATTTCCAGGCCTGACTCATACATTGTTGACAGTGAGCACTGTTGCCTGAAATGATTTTCTCAGTTTGCCTTTCATAACATTGCACTTCCTTTGATGCAACATTTTGACAGTTTCACTTTGCAATGTCGGTGCTCACTATGTTGTGTAGCCACTGCAAAACCACATGAGACTGATATGGAAAAAGGATGAATGGAGCCAAGACGTCGAGCTGAAATGAAGCAAATTTACTCAGGGGTCCATTAAAGCAGACTGTTAAAAACCCCTTTTTTAGCGAAAAAACTTTCAGTTTGTAATTTACATGTTCTTTCTGCTGAAATCAGCTGGTAAGGTCCCAACATGAAAATTGGTGGATTGAAGTCGATCCAGTATCTCTGCTCTAGCTGGGGAAGTAGCCAAAAATGTGTAATCACCATTTGCTGTAGGGCTAAGACAAGTTTATTCTGATAAAGAATAGATTTGCGATGCAGCTAGTGATGCAAATCATGGGATGTCTGTAGAAAACATTTTTGTTTATTATAGTTTCTTTGTTCATTGAAAGAAGATTGTAGTGAGATTCTCCTGACAAGGGATTGCAATGCTTGAACAGACGCATTTTCATGCACTATGTAGCCTGTGAGTGCACTCTAGGGAGTGCAACAGACTGATGATAAATGACCCTTATGTAAAAAAAAATAAAAGAAAAGAAAGAAAAGTGAAACTGGTGACTGGGGAGAGAGTAAACATTCCCAAAATAGTCTGTTTTCCAAGGTGGTGGTGTGTCATTCGGCTCGGGCCCAGAGTGTTGTGTGGGATAGTTTTGTGTAACCCAGTTTTTAATACTGACTCAGAATTTTTTTTCTCTGTTTTCTCTCTGCTTGTATTTTTCTCTCTTAAACAGAAAGCTCCAACAGCTCCTGGTCACGATGTAGACGGTGATGTGGAGATGAAGATGAAGATGCAAGGATTTGCAGGGAGGAGGAGCAGTGACTGACACTCTCCTCCATTTCGCCACTTGGTGCACACTTATGTCTGTCCTGACAGGGCAGCTGGAGTGCTATGTCATCAACCACACCCCCATCGGCCCAACCCTCTAAAAAGGGTAGGAAGCCGGAGAAATCAGAGGTGATGGCTGATTCACCGCAGGCCACCAATGAGGAACTTAGGAGCAAACTGATGGACATTCAGATCGAACTGCAGCAGGAGCGGGGCAAGGTGAGGAGAAACAATGGACTAGGCCGACAAAAATAATTAATAATAATAATAATAATTGGAATGGGAGTCTATTACTCTGTCCCTACTCAATTCAGACTTTTATGATCATAATTTGATTCAAAATTGATTAAAAACAATTCATAGTAATTTCTGCTTCAATCTATCGGTATGCAAAGGATCCTCATGTCTTCTTTACAAGACAGAATGGCATTAGTGTCTTTTTCACATTTATAAAGTTTTAATCCATGGTAAGACGTAATTGTTACAGGTTGCATCACATAAGTTCCACTGTGGTCCATTAGGTAAAGGCACTGCTGACCTTTAGTCTTTTGGTAAAGCTGTGGCACAGCTATCTCAGTTAAAAACATATAGGAGGGTATTGCTTACCTTTGGCTCCGCTGTAGCTTGGCTCCGCACATTTTACATTTGTAAAATGCTTGATCCTCGTTCTGCAAACCTTGCACACAGTGAAGCTCATGCCAAGCTTGGTCCTCCAGCACATTCGATTAAAAAACAAAATTTTTGCCTTCAACGAAGTCAGGGCCAGTTGAATGTCTCCTTTCATTATTGTAGTTTCCTCTTTGTTGTGGTGCTTCCCGCTAATGCATGTGTTCTAGTTCCAGCTGCATTTGACGTCAGGCGTAATTATTAAATGGAGGCCGACAGACAACAGATTTGTTTAATTTTTAAACTTTTAATCACCCCCAATAATAAATAAACCTTTTTGGTCTGATAGTTAAGGAGATGTCTAGAGGAGACACCAGACCCCTAATGTCTCCTCAAAGTGGTGCTTTGCACAAAGTGAATTAAATAATGAGTTATGACCTTGAAAATCCTCCAATTTCCTCATCTCTGCACATTTGGTTGCTCCAACTTAATAATGATCCCAAACATGCACCCTAACTCGTTTTGGAATGGATAAAGCAGACTAACATTATGCTTCTGTAATAGTCTGATATCAACCCTGTAGAAAATAACTATCTTTGTAAGTTAAATTTGTGGCAGGAAACAAACAGATTTTTTAATTATCTCTTCCACCCAATTCTATGTTTACTGTAAAATTATACTATTACAAAAATTATTATAACCTTAAAGTTATTATGACATTCATGGATATAAATATATCAAAATTTCTGACAGACACAGTAAAGCTGGAAAAGAAGTTCTGGAAAGAATAATTGCACGGCTTCCTTCCATCCTTATATAGCACAATATATATTTAATTGATTCTCATGAAAATGGTGTTTTAACTCTTAGTAAAGCCAGCAGTATAATTATTGTAAACCACAACTCCAGTAAAGCTTTTAGTGGCTCTGTTAGTGAAGGCTTTCCCTCCTTAACACTAACAAGAGCACATTGTCCACAGATGAGTCAGGGTTGTGCCATGAAGGACAGGCACTGAGGCAGCACATTTCCATTCAGGCTCTGATAGTGTACTGTGCAGATAAAAACATTTTTTTGTCAAAAGGGGTAATTATATGATTGGATTTGCTTAAAGCAATAGAAGTATAGAAGTTAAATTCTTTATAAAAATCCTTTCCAGAAATTTCTGGATGCAGAAGCCTGTTTTTAAATACAACAATCTGAAGCATATTGACAAGTGGTGATATACAGGTTAATTAATTCAGCTTTTTTTGTGATCTATGTTCAACCTGCAGAAATATCACTTAATCAACCAACTAAACCGGATTCAACTGGCATAATTGAACAACTTAATACTTGCTGTTAAAAATCTCATTCTCTTAGGCTATTAATTGCATATATTGCATAGGTTATAAATTCTTACCTTTCATAAACTCATTGTAATGAGTAGTTTGGTAGTCAGTGATGTTCAGGTAAACCAAAAACCCTTTAGGTTGAATCTGAATTCATTGAAGCCCCTGAACATCCTGAGCACGTATTTACAGCTTTGTTTATGATCCAACCTGGTTTTCAATGTCAAGTTCTGCTAACAATAACAAAAGAAAGTTCCAAAGGAAAGATGTCTTTCACTTGCAGGATCTCTCCCAGGAGGAAGAACTGCTTCTGTGTAACTGTATCCTCCTACTGACATGCACACTCCCTTCATGATCTGTTTTTATCCTTCATTGTTTGATTTGGACAATGTCCATAACATCACATGACTTTTGTTTGTTCAGGGCATTTGGCACAAATGAAAACTATGTTGTTTAATTAAAGACGAAAAACAACTGAATACATATACATGCTTATATTCCATACATGCATTTCACTCTTACAGCAGGCATATTTAGGACAGGCTTTCACTTATGGCAATTGAACCGTTTCAATGTTTGGGCAGCAATAGCATTGTTTTTGGTGTCCACTTTCTCACAGGTGTGTAAGCTCCGAGAGCGTCTGCAGGAGCAGCGACAGGCCCGGGAGCTTGAACAACACAAACACGCTGTAGCACTCACTGACCTGCGTGCCAAACTCCACGAAGAAAAGCTACGCGAAATATCGTCTGCTCGCGAGGCTCTAGGGCGGCAGCATGAAACTGAGCTAACCCGGGTGATCAAGATCCGGGACACAGAGGTGCAGAGGCTGCAGGGACTTGTAAATGCACTGAGAGATGGAGCAGCTGACAAGCTTAAAAACGCCCTTCTCGGAGAGGCTCGGGAGGAGGCGAGGAGAGCTTTTGATGGGGAGAGGCTAAAGCTTCAGCAGGAGGTGGGTTCATTCATGTGGGTGTGACAGAGAACTTAATAATTTAATTTTCCTTCACAGTTTGTATTTCTTTGGTTTTGGTGTTTTTGTACTGACCACCAGTCAATTTTTAAATGCTTTTGCGATGTTAAGTGCCCGCTTTTAAGCTTCTATAATCTACTCATCACCTGCTGTAATTCAGTGTGACTCCAATAAGCAAGCCTTATGTTATGATCAGAGGTGAACATTTGTTATATAGAAAGAATTTGACTAAATGGGAATCAGGACCACAAGTATTAGGAACAGAGTGCTATGTAAAGTCTGTACAAAATATCTAATTTTACTGCAGATTTTTATCATTTTTTCCTGATAATTTGTCAATATATTTAACTAATATACTTAAACTGATACACAGCTCTCATTCACATGGATGTCACATTTTCTATGTGCCATAAAGACCTTGCGCAGGTCTATTGTGGGGATACGAATTATTTGTTTTCCAGAGTTTTCATTATTTGTTCATTCTATGTGGTTTTTGAAATCATAAATGCCCAACAGATTTTGTGTAGCTTTTATGACTTTGTTCATTTCAGTAATTATTAAGTTGCATGTACTGGGAATAAATGTGTGCGGGTGTGTCAACATTCTTGTGATACTTCAGACACCTTTGTAAATTTGTTGCTGAAAAACAGGAAGCAAGTTGGAAAGCATGCCAAGCTATTGTTCTACTTTGTGTTTTCTAAACAAACAGAGCATTAAAAATTACAGCATTTTAATGGGATGACAAGTATTTATAAATATATGAACCTCTGTCTGGGTTGTTTATACTTTCACATTTTATTAATATTAATTTATGTGTGCGGGTCTTTGTGTTTTAGATTCAGGAGCAAAAAACAGCCAGGAAGCAGGCTGAGGAGGCGTTGGCAAATGCTCTGCAAGCTGATAAAGCCAAAGCAGCTGATCTACGCACAGCCTACCAACAACACCAGGATGAAGTTCATCGCATTAAACGGGACTGCGAGAAAGACATTCGCAGGCTGGTAAGACCGTGTTAAAGAGGAATAACATATAGACTCAATGTGTCCAAGTTATGTAAATATTCTGAAAATTCCTAGTAAATCCAAAATTAGAAACAGTTTAAATAATTAACAATAAATGTCCTTGTTATTTTGCTTCACATTAGCTTTGACCTTAGGCGCCGTATGGGATCTTAGAGCTTGCAGGGCTTGTCCATAGAGCCAGATTACCATTCATGTTTACATGGACATGTTTGCTCATTGAGAAATAACAGTTAAGCTAACCTGCATGTATTTGAACTAAGGGAGGAACCTGGATACAAAACAAGAACACGCAAACGTTTTTCACACTAAAAGATAAGCAATCTTATGGCTGTCTACATTTACTGTTACACTTAGGAATCCATGTTATCATTGCTACAAGTGATAGCATTTGTAGGAGAACATTTGTCCTTCTACAAATGTTGCAGAGCATTTGCACAGCAGCAATCTTTGCTCTGCACCAAAGATTGTGAAGTTTAAACCAATTTTCCATATTTTTGTTTGGAAAAACAAAGCACTTTGTCATAAATAATGACATTTTGTTTTGAAATTAACAAAACAAATCTATCATTCCTAATTCTTAAAGGATTACACCATTAATTTTCAGTTATTAAGATCAAAATCAAGCTGTATCATCAAAACTGTAATTTATGAGAATTAGATACTGCGCTATGAATAAAAGAGTATTAAACAGCCATATGATTAAAATAAAGCCAAAAGCTCTAGCATCAATACTTATATCCTGATTCCTGTAGTCGTTACACTCATAATAAGTAGCATCTGCACTTTTATTGTCCAGCCCAGTCCTGAGTGTATTTGAATATCATCGAGAGTCGTCTCAAACTGACATGTTCTGCTGATGAAGCTCAGCTCCAGCTTAGAGCTTAACTTTTGAATGTTGGCTGAAGGTTGGAGACCAATTGTCTGCTGTGAGTTTATATTCACCATGCTGCTGTTATCTCCAAGAGCAGACTCCTGTACACCTGTGCCAGTTACTCATTAACAACCCTAAATGCTGCAGGACTATCATAACAGTCATCATTGTTAATATAGGAATGTTTGAGCAACAATAAAGGAAAGCAGAATGACTCATTGTTGATGAACACAGGAAACACTGGTGTTAAAGAACAAACTACGGAGGGAAGTCAGACATTTCACAATGCCAGACACAAACAAGGCTCTAAAATTAGTCAAAGATAAAGCAAAAGGGTTTGTGGTCTCTTATTTTGCTACTTGTGTTTAGAATGGTCAGTGTGCATTTTATGTAAAAGTTAGTTATTTCTTTATGTAAAAGAAGATGCAAGGTGGTCTGGGTGAATCAGTTGTGCTTTTATTGAACTGCTGGCCAGAAATGGCCAGTAGTGCCAAAACATAAAAAAAAGCATTAACAAGTCCTAAACAAAACTTTCTGAAACAAAGTGATTTTTTTAAATTCACTTTCTAAGTGTTTTGTGTCCCTGTTCAACACTTTTCATAGATGGATGAGTTAAAGGCAAAGGACCGGGTGGTGTGTGCTCTGGAGAGGGAGTTGGGGCTGCAGGCTGGCTATGCCCAGAAGCTCCAGCTTCAAAAGGAAGCCCTGGATGAGCAGCTGGGACAGGTACGAGAGGCTGAGAAGTACAACCACGGCAGCCCCAAGCGAGAGGTGGTGCCTGGCCTGGGGGAAAATCCAGACCTGCTTAATAACCAGGTAGGACTGCAAGGACACACAGATGAAACCATATTCATGCACAAGCATTGTCAGCACAGGTTTTCATGTATTGTGGTACATTAGGAAGAACCATTGAATCACTAAACATTTTAAACCTTTCTTAGTCATTATATTACCTTCTTTCAGTACATTATAGGAATCAGCACATCTATGAGATGAATGTTTTTATCATCTAGGTGCAAAGTGTTTTTACGTATTGACAGAGTTGTCCCACCGTTCAAAGTTAATCCATGGTGAAAACATTTTGGCCGTTTAAAATGTCAACTCGTCTTTCATCCTATCCTCCCTCCTGTCCACCTCCATTACCTGCTGGCCTGCATGTGTCCCCTTTTTCAGTTGTTGTCTTCCTTTTCCTCCCCTCTCCCTCCTGCTCAACAGGAGGTGGACGAGCGGGACATGAGGAGATTCCAGCTGAAGATTGCAGAGCTCCACTCAGTCATTAGGAAGCTGGAGGACAGAAATGCACTTCTGGCAGATGAGAGGAATGAACTAGTGAGAAACACTCTTGCAGTTATAAGGAAACACTTTCTTTATACATATTGTTTTGATAAGTTCCATAAATATACATGCATAAGAATGTGTAAGCAAAAATTTGATTTTTGACATCTGTATTAAAACATTTAGCTTTATTTTTAATCCTCCTGAACATGTTGGAATTCTGAGTCAGCAGAGGTCAAGACTTAAGACTGCAGTTTCCCCACCCTGTTTCCTTCCTCTGTTCAGCTGAAGCGGGTGCGAGAGGCAGAGAGCCAAATGAAGCCCATGTTTGAGAAGAATAAACGGCTGTCCAAGAAGAACGATGACCTCTTACAAACGCTACAGCGAATGGAGGAGAAACTCAAGAACTTGAGTCGAGAGAATGCAGAGATGGTGAGATGACACCGTCTGAATTTTCTCACTTTTCTTCTTACTAGCTGAAGTTCCAAATCATTGAATTTAGGTGTTCTGGTTACTTCCATTGCCTCATATTCATAAAATCCAGCATCTATTCACGCAAACTGCTTTCACAAACACTAGTGAAAAACCAGGTGCTCTCAGTAGCTCAGTGGATTCCAGCATTGTACCGGGACAATGTGCAGTATACCCAGTTGGGGAACTTACGACTAAATATTTCAGTCATCTTTAAGCGGTGTTACAATAAAGTGGAAGTGTTGGAAACAACAGCAACTCAGTCATTAAGTTCTAAATAAAATCACAGCGGTCAGCAGAGTCCACTGAGGTCTGTGGCTTTCTGCAGAGTTAGCTTCGACAGACCTCCAAACTTCACTTGGCCTTCTAATTAGCTCATAAACGGTGTGTAAGAGCATCATGATACAGGTTTTCATTGTTGGGCTGCGTCCAATCCTCGCATCATTAAGTATAATGCACAACTTTTGACGCAGTGGAGTGAAACATGCAATATTCTACTCTTTAATTCTTATTTCTGGTCCTGGATTGTAACTGACAGCATGCTTTAAAATATCTTATTTTATATTTTTTATGACAGATTTATCATCCCTTTTTGAGATAATTCCTATGAACACAGTAAAAAAGTGACAAAACATTGTTTTTAAAAATTTATCAATTGTTTTGGGAGTACATCTGTCACTGCCTATAGTCAGAATCTCACAACGACAACAGCTGCTCTAAAAATAAAACTTAACCCTTACTAAATGAGCTACTTCTCTAAACCACTCTAAGCAGTGTAATTATACTGTCAGCTATGGGGGTTTGTTAATATCATCAGTCAGAGTTTAATGTATGTTATGACAATAATCTCAATTCTTGTGCATTTTTCACTGCTATTAGTCTAATGTCCAGGAGCTTGCCTCACTTTTCTGTTTTTCAGTTCCTCATTCAGTCTGTGATCATTATCAGAGCTCTTTTCTGCCACTCAATGAAATGCCATTGTGAGCCCTAAGCAATGACGTCACATGGTTAAGCTGTGTGATTGTATTAAGATTTTTTTTGTCCAGTAGGAAACATGACCTCTAGTGGCAGTTAAAGGAAGAGCGTAAAACTTAATTTTTTGGCTCTCGATTCTGTCCCCAGAAGGAAAAGGCTTCTTCCTCTCGACCACCCCCACAGCACCAGACCACTCAGCCTCAGTTAAAGCGACCGAGTTCCTTGACAGACCTTAGTCACGCCCACGAGGAACAGGAAGTGGAGTTCCTCAAGCTGCAGGTTGCTGAGCAACGTGGCATTATTGAAGAGCTAACACAGGTTATTTCTTTTCATTTTTTTTAATATATAGTTAAAATGAACTGGTTTAGTAATACATTTCTTTATTTTTATATATAAAGTGCACATGTGGCAACTTTTTGTGATGCACTTTTAATGTTTTTTCCATCTGGATGCATTCATTCCATCCATATTTTTAGAGGCGCCATGTAAAACGTACAGTGCATATCTGTTAACTTTAATTCAATTTGACCCACTTACCCATATTAGAGAGTAATGGGCCGCACTCCCAAACCAGTTAGTGTTATGTGCCCTGACTGAAATGTGACTTGTTTTTACTCTATCAGCAGTGAATGTCTCTGTTTTTAAAGGTTGCTCTGTTCTTTAAGTATCTTTCAGCACGAAAAGTCAAACGGCTATTTTCATTTCACTGCCCTGTAGTTTGGGGAACTTTTACTGAATACTTTTTTATTATGTATTGTATACTTATGAGTGGCCATTCTTTGATTTATATCCAGTGTTGTCTGAGTATGGAGTCAGATTTTGACAAATTTTTTGGTGTCTTTTTTTTTTTTTTTTTTTTTTTTTCAGGAACGTGACCGATTGGTGATGAGCAAGAAAAACAGACGGAAAGCAACCAAACTGCCCAAAGTATGTTTTAATATTGCTTTACCACAGCTGTAAGCCAACACTGTGTCACTAAGCAACTATCCTATCTGTGGCTGACAGATCCTTAAGTATTTCCTAAGTTAGTACTCGGTGTGTGTTTCTGACTAATTAGGCTCCAGGGACAATAGAAACAACATAAGGACACACTCCTGCTTGAATAATCTTTACAGCTGAATAAAAAATATTTTAGTCTTTTTTTAGTTTCTATTTATTTATTGCTGTTTAGGAAATCAAGTATGCTTTTCTTTTCAAGGAGAAACCAGGTAGCAAGGTTTTTTTGATTTAGGTGAAGCTGTTGGAAAATTTAATTGCTTTGACGTGCGTGCATATGACTGGGCTTGTTTGAACTAATTTGTCAAGGGACATTTCAAAGTCACAGATGCTGCTGGGAGGAGGAGTCTCCTGCTGCATTGTGTTTTCTCCATCTCTCCTCACAGATAGTTTTTTAGCTTGAACAACTAGACAAGAGTTGGACACAGTCGGTTGGATTTTTAGACAGAAACTTGGACCACTGTGCAAACTTTTAGGAATATAGAACACATGCCTAATACTCCAGGCGAGGGAGAAAAGCCCAGCTGCTGACTTTTTGCTTTTTTGGAGTGGTTTGACAGTAGCCAGAAGCTTCATTGTCTGTTTTTCCATTTTGCGTGGGAGTGTGAGAAAAGCAGATTTAATCTTTCTAACATCACTGAAGCCTTGGATGGTATTCAGAATAGCTGCTGTAGTCCAGAAAATAACAGATGACTTCTGAGGACATTTCGTTTTCCATTTAGTGTTGGTACTGTCGTTTGGGATTATGACAGAATACATCCTTCTCATCCTCTACTTCTCCTCCTTCATTTGTCTCTGTGCCTTAGTTTGCCTTTATTTTTCTGGTTGCCAGGAGATGACTTATAAACATGATGGTAAGGACAGAAGTTATGCAAATAAGGATTCAGTTTGTCTGATTGGCTAGAAATTATAGTATTGAATGGACAACATGTGAATGAATGGATAGAAGTTGCTAACAAAAACACATGTTTTGAGAGATTTATTCACAATATGGATTCTTTCTCATATTTTTCCCACAGAGGCATGTTGTGGAGACATATTTTGGATTTGATGAGGAATCGATAGACTCTGAGACCTCATCACTTATGTCTTTTAACACTGACCTGACTGATCGCACACCTGCCACACCTGAGGAAGATTTAGAAGAGGTATTTCTTTGTCTGCCTTAAAGTATTGTGCTCTTCAATTATAGCAACTGAAATATTGGCAATGATTCAGTTTTGGATTCTCATGGTATATTCTTAATAAAAGTACCACGGTTTCATGGTGTCACAGTATTAATGCAAAAATCTAAATGGATAAAAAAAAAATAGCCCTATATGAAGGCTTTTGTGTAGAACACAAAAGCAAAAGAAATTCCGATTGCTGCTACGGTTTTCCTGCAATAGCCGCATACAATAGCAATAGCAATTACAGTTTTAGTTTTGTCTGAATTTTTTTCACTCAGTCTGAAGCAAAAATGTGGAATAAACACTTGATAAACTTAAGAGTTTTCAGATTTTTTTTTGTTTGTTTATTATTTCACAGAGTATTACACTTGTGCATGAAACTTGTTCAGCTTTCTTTAAAGCTATAATTTGCTGATACAAGTTGGTTAGTTATTCTGGTCAGACGTAGCCTTTGATCTGTTAGCTTAATTGATGAGAATCCTGCCTGAAGTTTAAAGCTCTTTATCAGAGTAATAGATGTTTCTCCTTACGTTTTTGCATCGTTTCTGTGCTTTTCAAGGTGAGAAATATTACTAAACAGGTGAATCTGCTTGTAAGTTTCTATCAACATTTTGTCAGCCAGCTGATTAGCAGTGCACAGCAATATGTGGGGGATTGTTGCCTTACTCTTTTTCTGGCATCTGATTAAAAGCATAAATATTGAAAGAATGTTTTAGTAGTTTTAAACATTGGTTCACCTTGATAACTCGTGAATGCCTTTCAAGAAAAAGACATTTAAAATTTGTAAAGTGTGTTTATTTGACCCTTTTCATTTTTTTTTGACAGACTGTTTCCCGTGAGGAGTCAGAGCTCCGTTTCCGTCAGCTCACCAGAGAGTATCAGGCTCTGCAGCGAGCTTATGCTCTCTTGCAGGAGCAGAGTGGGGGAACTTTAGATGCTGAAAGGGAGGCCAGAGTATGTATCTGCTTTCCCCCCCGCCTTTACTATCTTGATTTGTGGACATAAACAAAACTTTTAAATTCTGCATATTCTCCCACAGACACGTGAGCAGCTCCAGATGGAGCTCAGCAGTTGCCAGGCAAAGATTGTAGACCTGGAGAAGGCCCTGGCAGAGAGTGGACAGGTAATAAAGACGGGGGATGGGGACAGGAACCTGGTGGCCCTGCTCTTGCTGGCCCTCCTGCATGTCTGTTTGGCTGCTCTGCTGCTGGGATGGCGTTATGTTGACCAGGTGTTCCGCAGAATCCTGTGATAACACCTCCTGCATGTTCTCAGCTCTGTGACCGCATGCTCTGCTTCGCCCTCTGTTCCTGCCGTTTGTGGTAAATTGACTTGAATCAGTTTTGAATTGATGAGGATCTCAGTGTCATAATGTCCTGGTTCGCATGTTTGTGAAACAATCATGATAGAAGAAAATATATAACAGTGCACCATAAAAACAAAAAAGCAAGATGTCTAAATAAAGTTCATTGTAAAAAAAAAAAAAAAAACGTTACTTGTTTTTCTGCATGTTGGATGTTCCAACATGGCTTGATGCAGCTCTGTTCCTCCGATTTGCTTCTCCGCTGTATTTCCTCCCAGATTGCCTTCTGTTTCTCTCTTACTGTGAACTCTTGTTGGATGCAGCTCTATTTTCTGTTTTCACAAAAGTGGGTTTTCTTCACCTGGATCAATAAACTGGTGTTACTCATACTCTGCTCCTGTCTTTTTGTTGCATTTGCATGTGCCACTCAGATTTATCTGCGATGGCAATGAGCATAATGTTTTGGTTTTGTTGGGGATGTTTGCTGACATCTTCGTTCATTACACAGAGTCACTGGGGACATTTTAATCCCCTGCTGCCAAGTCCATTCTTGCTGATGTTGTGTTTGGTTGTTATGGCAGGATTCAAAGTGGGTGGAGGAGAAGCAATACTTGATCAGGACCAACCAGGATCTGCACGAGAAGGTAGATTATGTAGCCTACAATCACTTATCTCAGCATAAGCTGTTCAGTTGATGATTCTTTTACTGAGGATTATTCTTCAGCTTTGATGCAGTAAATTTCAGTTTGAGTAGCAAAACAAACACTATACTGTACTTGACTTTACTTTAGGAAGATTAGCTCTGTTTTTTTTTTTTTTTTTTAGAAATCCTTTCCTTTCTAAGTAAAAACAGCTTAAGACCTCACTGGATCAAATAGGAACTGTAATTAAGCTCTCAAAGCAAAGTAATTAAAATGGCAAAGAACTGCAATAAATAGAATATCATGATGGTGCTCAGTTGTTTTTTTATTTTTTATTTTACCACAAATATTCCCCAGATTCAACTAAGTAGTAAAATGTAAACAAGTACTTTTGAGTATGAAATGTCTAAATATGAGCTGCTCTTTCAGCATGGCAAAAAAGTAAGATGATTTTATTTTTGATGAATAAAAAGCCTAAGTATTCAGAATGAAGGAATGATGAGACTGAAGTGAAAAACAAAATCAGACATCGGTTAAGTCGTGCAACATAATGTTTTAAAAGTAGTAACGGAGACTACCTTACACAAATACATGCACAGACAAGCAGTTACACAATCACTGCTTCAGACTGCAGGACAACAATTTTGAGGAAAACAGTTGAAACTTTTTTTTTTTTAACTTTTGATTAAAAGTAAAAGAACATATATAAATGGAATTCATAAAAAATACGTGGATGAAAATCATTGCAACAGATTACTCCAGTCGACATCATCAATCGCATCAACTAGTTGTGGCCTCTCTAATATTCCCCTTCTTACCATCTTTAAATTTGGTTTAACTTTTAAACTATTTATGCTGAGAAGTTAAAATTTTGTTATGAAAACCTTGCTCTGTAACATTTCTGAAACTTTGTGTCTTTAGATTTGTGCACTGCAGCAGGCTGAGTCTCGGCTGCAGGCTGAAGTTCAGGACGCCAGGGACCAAAATGAGCTGCTTGAATTCAGGGTGCTCGAACTGGAAGTAAGAGACTGTCCCTCCATCAAACTGTCAGCGACAGGCGAAAATAACAATCTCAGTTCCAGGCGCAAAACATACATACAGTGACCAATCAGAGACGCATGCATAACCTTTATAGATGGTGTTCCTCACTGTTCCTTATTGTATGCTCCTGTGTTCTCCTGTTCTTTTTTTGCATGGCAGCTGTTTGCATACCCATCCTCTCAACTGGATTCGTTTTTGTCCTTGTTTTATGAACAAATATGTGAAGATAAATATTATTTTCTAAGAAATAAAAGATATTTAAGTTCACCATCCATTTCAAACTTTGAGTTTGTCATTTTTGTGTGTGCATGCTTCTATTCTAAATTAAACATTTTAAAAGGTAAAACTTGTATTTTAACTATAAAAGGATGATGGCGACACCAGAATGATTTTGTATTTTGTAAGGATTGAGTAAGTCTGATATTTGTCTGTTGAGGTAAATATAATTGCATCACTATATTTTATCAAATTATTTTTGTTTTTGTGCAGCAGTTCTACCTGGCAGTAGGAAAGAAATGTCAGATCACATTTTTAGTTTTCAGTTTTTAGCATGCATCCCTGTTGATTTGTTTGAGTTCACCTCCATCGTTTTGGCAGATCCTGACCAGTAGTTTCACTGTCATGTAAGTAAATCCTCATTCCTTTCCATCTCACTGCATTCTCTTTTCACATTGAATATTGTCGATTTTATCCATTTAATTATGCAACACAGTCAGTGTCTTTACAAATCATTACTGCATGGCAATTTTTAAAAATATATATTTAGTTTTGAGATGGTATCTGTTTTTACAAGGAGAGGGAACGCAGATCTCCTGCATTCAATCTCCACATGTCGGCATTCCCTGAGAATAGCAACAGTGCCCTGCAGACCTACTGTCACCAGGAAGGAGTGAAGGTAACTTGCACATTTAAAAAGTTTTTTTTTTTTTACATTCAATCCTATTGTTAGGCTGTTCTAAATTTCTGCATTTTCACTCTGTGCAGGATGTAATCATTCCCGAGTTGATGAAAAAGCTGGATATTCTGGGAGACAATGGAGTTAGTGTGATCATTATTGTATTTTTAAAGCTAGCATTAATGATCAGTCTGCATATTTCTCATAAATCTTCCTTTAAATTTTTGCAGAACCTCAGAAATGAGGAGCAGGTGGCAGTGATCCAGGCTGGCACCGTGATCTCGCTCTGTGAAAAGGTGAATCAAAGCCTTGCTGACTTGTTGCGTTTTTGGTGACACTCTGTGGACAGTTGCGGTACTGCAACTGTAACATTAACTTGCTGATTAACCTATGAAAAAAAATATTTAAGTTTAATAATCGCCTTTGTCTTTTGATGCACAGTGGTTGAAGCAGGTAGACAGCACTGAGGCAGCACTGACTCAGAAGATGATTGACCTTGAAAACGACAAAGTATGAAACCAGTTCAGACTTCTGTTGTTTTTCAACCGTTACTCATTTTATAATTGAAGGCAATAACTATTACATTATCTTTCTAGAGTGATAAAAATTCATAAAAGCTAACTTACCATTAGTAATTTTTTTTCATATGCATATTGACTTTGAGTATTACATGCAGGATGCTAATTATTTTGAGTAATTCTGTCTTGTTGCAGGAGTTGTTCAGTAAGCAGAAGGGATTCCTTGAAGAGGAGCTGGATTACAGGAAGCAAGCACTGGATCAGGCTTACATGGTACGAGTCCAGTAGGTGTATCATGCCGTTTTGGTTACACCTGCAGTAGTGATACCTTTATTAGTAAATTAAATTAAAAACTTGGATAATTTGATCAAAGCTGTGTGAAGAGCATCATTGCTCTATAAACTGGTTAAAACATGTAAGGGCACAACATTGTCATTTCAGCATGTAACATAAACATTGAGGAGCCCATTAATTGTCATGAATGCAACATGTTTCATAGAAATAACATTTCTCACATTGTGTTGGGATACTGCATCTTTTACAATATAAATCCAAATTCTGTGATTGGTCTAGAACACTCAGTTGGCTGAGGTAATTACATGCTTCTGGGCTGATCTGATTTTTCTCTTAGATGAAGGCCTTTTACTCACTTAATCCCTGTCCATCATCTAAGCTGCATATGTTTTATTACTATTATTGTTTTAAGGTATTTTATTGTTAAATGTTTCTCAATCAGAGCTTAATTAAGTAATTCAAGTGAAAATGAATTTATTAACACAGAGAAGCTGAACCCATGTTCTCCTTTAATTTATTTTACACATTGATTTAAGAGAAGTGAAGACTTCAGTCAGTCTCTATGTTCTAACCATTTTATTCACTTTTTTATTTTAAGGTTTTATTTGATATATTTTTTCCCTTTGTTTTATTGTATTATTGTAAACTGGACTGTTCTAGTGAAGAATGAGAATGTAAACAGTTAATGTTAATAAAAGGATTGCTTCATAAGTGTTCAAATTTAAACAGGAAGCACCATTAGCTGGAACGATGTTCCCTATATCTAACATGGTCACAGTGCTGTGTGTATGTGCGTGTGTGTGTTTCTGTGCAATCTGGGTTTCCGTTTGTGTGTGCTGCCATGTGCATGCCTGTTTGTTTCTATGCATGTGCATGTGCACCCCCTGCGTGCGTGTGTGTTTTTGTACCTGTTTACGTGTGGACGTGGCTGGCTGTGCAGAGGATCGAGGAGCTGGAGGCCACGCTGTATAGCGCTCTGCAGCAGGAGCAGCCGGCATGCCAGGCGGTGGCCGAGTCGCTGACAGACAGGCAGAGGGAGGAGCTGAGGCTAGCTGTGGACAAGTTGCGGCGTCAGATTCTCCGGCAGAGCCGGCAGTATGACAGTCAGATCTTACAGGAGCGCATGGAGCTCCTTCAGCAGGCCCAGCAGGTAAGGCTCAAACCAAACCCGGTCAGGTTGTCGAGTCCTGCCTGTCCTCAGTCTGACCCCTGATAACTGTCTGAAACCTCTGATGCCACCAGAGCTCTGGTGCTTTGAAAAAGATGCAGTATCCCTCTGTTTCCTCCCTGTAACTCCGTCTGAAATGGAAGAGCAAAACATGAGACAGACTCAAGTTTTTAATGAGTGACTGTGTGTGTTTCATTGTGAGTTTAGTAGCTTCACTCCTAGTAGTATTCTCCCACTCAAGCAGCACCTCTTTGTAGATTTACGCACTTTTGTGTTTGTTTTTGTGCACCTGTTATTCATTAACCACATCAACACCTTAGAGGTCATTCAAACCTGTTGTACTCAGACTCATTAGCATGACAAAATCTAACAAAGGAACACTTTGAACACTAATACATCATAAATGCACAATACTAACTCACTCTTAATGTCTAAACAAATAGGTCTGAAGCGCATAGATACTCGTTAAGTATAGATTCTACAGCCTGGGACAAAGAAGAGTGCATCACCTTCACTATTCAGTCTACTGTGTAATTGTTATAGATGCTCATTTCTATCCTGCACCTTTAAAATAAAGAAGAATAATTATATGTAATGATTTTAAATAGATTCATGTTAATATTTTAAGATATTTTGACCAGCTAACTGCTTTTGTCTTTGTGTTGCAGAGAATTAGAGAGTTGGAGGACAGGATTGACTTGCAAAAGAGACAAATAAAGGAAATAGAAGAAAAGGTACAAGTTCCGATTTTTTGAGGACACTTTCTGCCGTGGCTGGTGAAGCAAGTTGTGTGAAAGAATTTTGCAATTTTTAGTGTGGTTTTCTCAGGGCTTATGCCCCTATTATGGTCTATCATTTTGATGAGGCACTGCCACAAACTTTAATGTTTTTAACCCCTTAACTGTCACCCTCAAAATGTAATATAGTTATGGATGTAATTTTAGGGCAACTGACCTGCTGAAAAAGGAACCTTCACTAAAGTCTCAAGTCTTTGCCTTTCATATTTAAGGATGCATTTCATTTGGTCCAAATTTCTATTGACTCTGACCAACCTTTTTGTCCATGCATGGTGTTTTGGGGTAATGCACAGTGTTAGTTTTCTGCACATGTAAGGTTTTGCATGCAAGCCACCATAAAAATGCACCATACATTTTTCAGATTTAAATTTGAAACAAATGTTTAAAAATGTATCTAAATTCCTTTCCACTTTCCATATGCGTACCACTGTGTGTTAGTAATCCCAGTAAATGACATTAAAGTTTGTGGTTGTAACAGATTAAATATAAAATTATGTTCAAGGTGTGTAAAGATTTTTCTCAGGCACTGAAGCTGTTGTTCTGATGTTGTACCTATTTGACATCTTCTGTTCTTCTCTCTCCTCTTTGTCATCTTCCAAAAAAACCCAAATCCCCCTTTAGTTTTTGTTTCTTTTCCTATTTTTCTCTTTGGCATTTATTCTTTGGCCTTAATGGAGGTGACCATGGACACTCGTCAGGTAAAGACTCTGACCAGAATTTACTACATTCTAATTCTTAAAACATAGGAATTATGGTTAGAAAAGTAATTGTAAAACTTTCCTGTTTTTGTTTTTGTAGATATTGACTTGCTGTGGAGCAAAGCAAGGAATCAAAACTTAATTCTTTTTTATGTTTTGTTGACAGTTATAAACTTATGGCCTTTTTGATAATTGTGCACTTTGCAGAAGACCCCCCTACTTGGAATGCAAGCAGATTAGAAATTTTTATAACCGTATATACTTGAGAGAGAAAAGTGACATAGTTTATTATTACAATTTTGCAATCGTCTTTGAACTTGAAGCATTGGACTTCTTTGTGGGAAAAAAAAAAAAAAAACGGATCTATTGTGAGTTCTGAACATTTTACTGAAGTGGAGAAAGAATGCCCCAATGGAAAAGAAAAGCTGGGGGAGGAGAAGTGAAAGTTCAGGGACTGAATGTGGGGGGTGAACAGGCTGAGTGCCAAATGGACGCGAAGGATTCTTGTAATGAGTCTGTGGAGTTTCTATGGAAACAGGAGTACAACTAAGTCCACATATCAGACATTGAACTTACTGGAAGGGGAAGACTTTAAGAGGTGGAAAAGCACAATCAGGTTTGTATAAAAGTTTATTTGGTTTTCTTCTCAAGTCTTTAGATAACACAAGCAAAGACGTGTTAAATCTGACTACCGACTTTAATGTACAAACTAGTTAAGTATTTGCCAGACTTGCTGGGTGGATTTGCAGTCCTAAAGCACAGGATCAGATTTTTTATGTTTGCATCAGGTGAGTTCATGACATTATGGTGATGATTAAATGGGCTTAAGGCAATTCTGTGAACATGCGGCACTGTCCTAAAGATTTACGGATGTGTCCTGCACAGTGATAAAATAGGAGCTTTAGTAAGCAGAATGATGATTGGGAGATGGGGTAACCTGAGCGATACCTCTGCCCAACAACTTGCCAGCAAGCTGCTGACACGTTGAATAATAGATGGAAGATATTTTAAGTACATCAGTTTTTATGTCAGAAATGAACATTTCACTAATATAACAGAAAACCTCACTGACTTTGCCACTCTGCGTTTCTCAGCTCATGTGTCGCAAGTAAGCTTTGCTCAGAAGACAGAGCCTGATCTACAGAGGATCACATGACCCCATCGGTCAGAGCGGGTTCTAGAAGCAGCCGGGTTACTAGGAACTGACACGGACCTGCAAGTTCTGTATAACGACGGGGGAGGACTTGAAGCACAAAGCCAGTTCGGTCATCCTGAGGAACATGTGAGAACCCGAAGGAGATGGGATCCAGTAACACACCTGCTGCTATATGCTCACTTTTGACTGAGGAGGTATCACGTATCACACACACTCACAACTGCCTGCACCCTGTCATGTAAACACAATGTGTTCAGGAGATGTTACCCATATCTCAGATTTTTAAATTTAGAAAAGCCTTTAAAATTTTACTTTGAAAATTTGACTGAAAGGTGTGAATATGACATCATGTAAACGGCTGTTTTTTAATCACGTTGTTGGCATCAGAGAGCTGCAGAACTCCAAGAGGAACCTGCTGCCACGGCTTTGTCAGCTAACGACTGCTTCTGAGCTCTCAGCATGCAGCTCTCTCACAAACTGGACCAGACACTCCACATGCTCAGACAGGAAGTCAGGACGATGGTGAGTGTTCTAGAAAAAAAAAAACTCTTTGTGACTTTTTTGAAAATGTTGCTATAGAATTGTAATTCATTGCAGTAAGGAGTTGAAATGTTTGACAAAATTTCATTACATAGATCCAGCGTTGTAACATACCGCAGTCATGACTGGAAATTTAATCTGAAAGTACACACCTTAGGAATACTTGGTGTCATCTTTGTGGTTTGAGTAAACTTTGTGTTTTTTTTTATTTTTTTTCAATAATCTTTTGCATATTTAATCTTGCACTACTTTTGAGGATCAAGTTCAAGCATTGGTGGTGAGATATGTTTTTGGTAGATTGCAACCTAATTTATTTATTTTTAAGCAAACCACATTTTACTCTCAGAACTCTTTCATATCAAAGGAAACTGAAAAACCAAACAGGAGGTCAGTTAACTAGAAAAGATTAAATCAGTTTCAGTAACTTTGGTGTTAAGACTACGAACTGTTGGACCAGAGGGGATAAGATACAAAAAACCTCCTTAACAGGATTGGTTTTATTGATGGTGGCCACAGACAGTTTTCCCTCTTTATCTTTTCTATCTGTTTTTCTGCTAGTTTCACATTTGGTATGGTTCAGTGTTGCTACTAGGATAGGATTGAATATGATTCCACATCAGTACATGTATTGCTTGGAAAGGTTTGTCATGTTTCCCCAATACGATCTCAAGAACACAGATATGATTTCAGGAGACATTTAGAAAGCTGCAGATGGCCTTAACCTGTCAACATGACTGATGTCTTCTCCTTTTTGCAAGAAGGAACAGAATGAGTCGTACCAGAGCACTACAAAATGGCCTCCACCTGGTGTGAAAGTCCCAGACCAAACAATCAGCAAGAGATGTGTTAAGGTCTAAAAGCCCATTGTCCTGTGGTGGGTCCTCTACTCACTGCCTGGCAACATGAATCATGAACATAAACAATACTGGCATTTACCATTGAACAGCAGCATTGTGAGGTTTGCCACTGCGTAGGCAACGGCATCCTGGGTTCCTGTAGGTTTATGTTGATGCCCGACCTCATTTGATGAGAGTAAGCAGTCATTTCCTGCAGTACAGAGGGATATTACTGATCCTGAACCCAAATCCAATAAAACATGTCTGGTATATCAAGTCCAGTCTGTCCAATGCTACCAGTTCACAACTTGCACTTTCCATGAGCTCAGTAGCAACCAGGTCCAGATCAGGGAAGACAACCAGAACATTGTCTTTTGATTTTTTTTCTTTTTTTCTTTTCTTTCTTTTTGAGCAATGTGTTTTTATGATGGATGTTCCATCAGAGCTGGTGTATCTTGGGTAAATTGGAAATTCTCCAACATTAAATGCAGAAAAATGAAAATCACATTGGACATTCATGTGAGTTGTTCAGTCTTCAAATATTCTGTTTTTTGCAGCTGTTCAGAGTGAAACAGTGTCAGGGTAATATAAGCACAGATACTGCAAGTTCATGTGATCATATAGGGATTTATGTTGCCATGTTGCACCTACAAATGCACATGGAATCAAGATCCAATTAATACTAAAATATTTTGAAACAATTTACACAAACTTTTTTTTTAAAAACATGGCTATGGAAAGAATGTTATGAGCATACGCATGTTGGAAGAACAATTGTTGAGCTTTTCAATGAAAACAGATTAAAAACATGAAAAAATGTAATAATATTGGCTTGTGATGACTTGCAAAGTAAATATGTGAAGATGAACCTTGCTTTGATATTTTGTTCTTCTCTCTCTGTTCCTCGTCAGAGTCAAGAAAAGGAGCGAGAGGAGCATGCTTGGAGGGAGAGGCTGCAGCGCTGCCAGAGGCAGCTGAAGGCCAAAGACGAGGAGATGAGTCGACAGGCCCAGTACTTTGAGAGCTTTAAAATCAAGCTCCAGCAGAAGCTCAACCTGGCCCGTGACAGAGAGCAGAGTCTGCAGAATCGCATCTACAGTTTAGAAAAGCAGTTACTGGATGTGACTGTTAGCTGTGCTACAGGAATGGCAACAATCACAGCTGTCAGAATCACAGCTGGGACTGTAAAACACATGAATGAACCAGACAAGTTACAGTCTATGAGAGGAGAGGGGGAAGGAGAGGAGGAACACAAGGAAGAGAGGAAGAAACGGTCCCAGCCAAATGTGGGACCGTTGAGTAACGAAAGGACAAAGGTTGATGAGAGTAAGACAGACTCAGTCATAGAGGGAGGACGGGACAAGGAAACAAAACATACTTCCAAAGAGGCCAGACTGCAAAGCTTCATTATCAGCCTGCAGGAGGATCTCAAGGTACTGCTGGAGAGAGAGGAGGACGGGATGACTGAGCGGAGGAAACTGTTGGAGGAGCTGCAGGAGGCCCAGGAGAACAGCCACTTCCTGGGCTGCACAGTGGAGGAGATGAAGGCAGAGCTGCATCAACTAAGACAGTCAGAGAGCTCCATGATGGAGGAGGTGGAAGACCTGAGAAAGGAGAACCAGAGTCTCCAGGATATTCTCAGGGATGCAGCTAACTCCACGCCTGCGCTGTCATCTCTAAAATCTGAGGCAATGAGTACCGTTCCTGTAGTGGACTTGCCACGCTGCTGTCCAGATACACCGGTCAGGCCTCCGTCACCTGGGCTGGTGCTTGGACAATCTTCAGCAGGAAGCCTAGTAGGCGAGGTGTGTAAGCTTCAACTGACTTTATCAGAACTTCATGTCGCTATGTTGTTGAGATTAAAATTTTGTTTATAATGAAACTGAGAAAATTTAGACGGAGACAAAAAAGTGCTCATAATAATATAAAAACAGCTTCTTTACACCTCTAATGTACCGAGGAACCCAAAATATTAGTGAGCTTTTTAGGTTAAAACGAGTGAGATGAGAGCATAAAACTTTCCACAAGTCGATGAGCAACCTGGCGCTGGACAGCCACAGTCTTCCTATAGAAAATAATGCTCTGTTTCATTAGAATAGCTAACTGTTCATCTTATAAATAAAAAAAAATCAAACAAATTAAGCCAAAGTACATATTTAGAGATAAAAACAGATTGTTTTTGCTTAACTGTGAATGTTTCAGAAGGTTGTAAATCAGTACGTTTCTGATCTACACTTAGAAAATCATCTGGCAAAACCTATTCAGCTGGTTCACTTGGGAAAAAAAAAATATCACATCAATGTTTACCACCTATATTTTACTCAGATTTTTTTTCCTACACAAAAAATTCTTACAAGAAACGTGCTTCAGATAATTTTGAATACAGGAAAAAATTAATCAACTGCAAGATTATATACAAGATTATATTTTTTATTTGTTTGTTGGTAGAGCTGTTGCCTTGCAGCAAGAAGGTTCTGGGTTCAATTCCCAGCCCTGCATGGAGTTTGCATGTTCTCCCTGTGCATGCATGGGTTTCCTTCACAGTCCAAAAACATGACTGTCAGGTTAATTGGCCTCTCCAAATTGCCCCTAGGTGTGTGTATGCATAGTTGTTTGTCCTCTGCGACAGACTGGCAACCTGTCCAGGGTGAACCCCGCCTCTCGCCCAGAATGTTAGTTGGAGATAGGCACCAGCAAACCTCCCGACCCCACCGAAGGACAAGGGTGTAAAGAAGATGGATGGATTATATTTTTTATGCACCAAAGAATCTGTCCATAAAACTACTTTCTCTTGTTTAATTGTAGGTTTTTCCTCACTTGTTGAATAGGGCAGAAAAAAAATCAAAAAAAATTTTCAGAGTTTGGGTCATTCAGGGTAAAAATGGCCCATTAAATGGAGCATATACATATATATATGACATTGACTGAATTTTAAGCATTACAGTATTGTATTTTATGAATATACATTGGTCAATATTTTGCAGTTGGTAACTGGCTCAAAAGTGCTGTGCATCCATGAATCATTTAAAGAGAATCCTAAGTGTTAGCATCTATTTAACATTTGCTACGTTTTTTTTTTTTTTTTTATAATTTGTAGGTGCAGTCACATGCAGTTCCTGTGTCACATCTGTCTGCAGTTCAACGCATTGACCATAAGGGTGCAGCAGAGCACACACAAAACAACCCGAAGGATCATTTCCCACCATCTACGAGAACCACAAAACTAAATCCTCTTAACCATTTTCCCCAAATTGGTTCCAAACCCATCCCAGGTTCCCAGTCCCTTTCCTTCTCCACTGAGCTCATAACTGAACCTAAACTGAGAAATGTGGAGGAAATTCCCAGTGTAGAATCCGATGCCCTGAGTGCAGCTTTCCACAGCTTGGGGTTTGGTGACCATTCGAAAGCTCTTAAAGAAGAACGTGACCACCTGGAGGATGAACTTCGGCACATAAAAGCAGAGCTACGGGCGATGACTCGGGAGAATGCTGAAATAAAGCTACAACTCAGGAGAGAGACTGAAAAGCAACCGAGTGCAAAAGCTCAGTTGTCATCAGAAGAAAGGGTATTTCATGTTTTTTTTTTTCCTCTAAAATGTTTTCAAGAGCAATTGTCATTTCCATTATATTTGTATTCAGATTGTATATTTTTATTGTTGTGGTTTGTAGATTATCACACCTGCCACTTGTGATGCAGATCGTCCTCCTCCATTAAATTCTGCTGGAGACGATGCAGTTCTTGACCTTGCACAAAGTGAGCTCATCCAAGCCCTGAATCAGGAAAACCGGGCCTTGGCAGTTAGGATCCAAGAGCTGCAGGCTCACATTGAACTCAGGGAAGAGGAGATGAAAACGGAGCAAACACACCTGAGGGAGCGTATTCGTCGGCTGGAGGAGGACGGTGTCAGGTTGGAGCAGGAGAACCAAGAACAAGTCAGTTTGATCTCAGAACTCACCAGGAAGACTGAGGATGATCTGAATACCATTATGGAGCTTCGGCAAAAATTCGAAGAGAGCAAAGAGAAACCACAGGTTAAGCAGCACTGCAGATCTCTGTGGCAAAATGAACACCGCGCTGAAATACCGGGATGCCTCCAACAGGAAAAACAAAAAGAACGTGTGGACAGTTTAGTAGAAAATATGCTTAGAGAAGATAAAGAAACACAGTTGAGTTTCAGTCAAGAAACTGACAGTTTGACCACAGCCTCCTCGTCTGGCTGTCAGGAAAACGTTCAGCGTGACTCATTACAAAACCGCTCACAGAACAGCCTGCATGTTAGTTCTTTGACAGATGAAGTAGCCCAGCTCAACAACTCAATCCAGAGCCTCAAAACAGAACAAAAAGAGCTGACAGCCAACATCAGTTCTCTAAGAGAAGAGCAGAAAGAAGTTGCTCTGTCACTCCAAAGACAAACGGAAGAAAAACGGCAGCTAACTCGCTCAGTATGGGCACTGAAGGAGCAGAAAGATTGCATCTTTCAGTCTCTACATGGACTTAAACAAGAGAGAGAGCAGCTCAGCAGGGTCGTCTGCCGTCTGAAGGATGAAAAAGATCAGTACACGAGGTCCAATAGTGGCCTTAAAGAAGAGAAAGAGGAACTAAATCTGTTGTTATCTGCTCTTCAAAGAGACAAAGATGTGATAAAAGAATCTATTTCAAGTGGTGAAGAAGAGAGGGATCGGATCATGAAGTCTCTGCAGAGTTTACAGACAGAAAGCGAGCAGCTAAGCCAAACTGTTCTTCATTTGAATGAACAGCGAGACAAAATAACAGAGTCCCTTAAGAGTCTCACAGAACAGAGAGACCAGAAGGAAATAACTCGCACTTTAAAAGAGGAGCGTGACCAGCTAATAACGTCTGTCAGCAGTTTGAAGGACGAAAAGGATAAAGTCGAGCAATCAATCATCCGTTTAAAGGAAGAGCAAAGAAACATAAAGCAAATAATCTTGAGTTTACAAGAGGACAGGTGCAGCCTTCAAATGCAAGCTGAGAAGACCAATCATGAATTAAATGTAAGAAATGATCATACGACAAAGAGGACAGGGAAAGGAAATGATGCTACAGGATGTGAAACCAGTAACAACAGAGGAAAGTCTGTGAAGGTACTTGGAGTAATTTCATTGACATATTGATTCAATTCAAGTCTTATGTTTTACGTTTATACCCTACTAGTGCTGCAGTACACCATACTATGTTTAACTCAGTATGATTTTGATGAATGACAGAATGAAAGTGACCTGATGAGGGAGATTGAAGCTTTGGGAGATGAATTAAAGAAGTCAAGAGAAGAAGTGGAAAAGAATCATGCAGAGGTGAGTACAAGCAACTATGAATATGTAATACTTGTACGTACATGATCATGATTGTCTTTTTTATGCATGAAGATAAGGAAGCTGCGCACTGAGCTGTCCCAGTCAGACGCCAGGCGTGAAGCAGTAGAAAAAAAGTCAGCTGATCAGATCATGAGACTGACAGAATCAGCCAGTCAGAGGGAAGACATCGTGAAGGAAAATGAGACCCTTACACTGCAGGTACTAACCTCCTTTCATTAATATTTTGTTGTGTTGTTAATAAAATCATTTCACATATTTTGTGTAAATGGGGTTCTACATTAAGAATCACAGATAAAACCTCATGTAGAAAACACCAGCTTTTTGGTGACTGTCTCAAATGACAAAGAAATAACTCCTAATTACACATGCCCTCAATTATTAAACTTTTTATACAATTGTTTAAAAAAAAAACCTTGTCTCTTGTCCATCTTAATATGGTTAATTCTATTCTCGATGTTTTATGCAAAGGTTTGTGATTAACATTGCGTAGTTGCTTTGCTGCTATTTTGTAAAGTCCAAGAAATCTTCTTGGATATTTATGTTTTCCAAGAATGTTTCCTGAGCTAAGACCAGTTTTTACTGGACTTGATGTATTTCAAAGAATTCATGGTGCTTTTTCTACTTTGTCTAGAAGTTAAACTCAACGACAAAAGAAAAAGAAACCTTCACTGTGCTTCTCTTACTTTTCTTAGACTTCTAAGAAGACCAAGAAGACTAAAACCCTAACTCCTGCTTTGATCAAAAACTCTCTTTGATGCCCAAAATGAATCAGTCCATGGCATTTTTTAAAAGAAGCCACCAATACATTACACCAGGCATACAATGAGCCAATTAACTGATCACTCCCACTGTAATATCACTGAACCCAGTAAAATATCTACAAGCCACTTTTTTATCTCTTATCTTAATGCTTTTGCAGACTCTGCAATCTTTATTTCAGATGTTATATTTCTGCTATTGTATGTGTGTGTGTGTATATATATATATATATATATATATATATACAAACTTTTTTCTAGAAATTTCTTTCCTGTTTCTAAAGGCTACATCATCACAATATTCAAACCGAACTGTTTTGTGGAGATAAAAGCCAGATTTTCATGTAGTTTGGCAGCTTTTTTTCTGCTCCTACTTTGTAAACAGAGCATGTATGCGTCGGGTCTGACTGGTGACTGTGGCTCGTGCAGGTGAAGGAGCTGCAGGCGAAACTGATGGTCCTGCTCAGGGAGAAGACTGATGCTTTGTCTCTGAAGGCACAAACAGACGAGCGCCATCACATCCTTTCTGCTCAGCTCAAAGCTAAGGCACGGCTTGTTTATTTTTCTTTATGACTCGGCATTAACCATCGAGGACATTCATTTAAGTAACAACCATGCGGCAATGACTTAAGGCTGATAAACGGATGTTTTACAGACGTATAACAAGGTGATGGTGACATTTTCCATTTAATCACCATCATTGTTCTTCTGCTGTTTAAAGTAGCCTCATTAATTTGTCCTTGATGTGAAATGTGTGTGTAACCCTCCACAGACCGTGGCTCTGGAGGAGCTGAACTCGGAGTACATCGCTCTGAAACGAGGACGGGGCAGGAGGGACGATCAGACCGCTGCTCTCGTCTCCCTCAGAGCACGCTACGATGACATCAGAGCTAAGGTGGGTAATCAGTCAGCAGCTTTTCTGAGGTTCTGCTACATTTTTTTTTTTTTTGAGTATTAAATGTGTGTGGTTTTATTTGCAGTATGATGCACTTCTTAAAAGAAAAAGCCAAACTGATCTGGATGTAGCTCCCTTAAAGGTGAGGAAACAAAATAATTTTTCACTTGAATTGTTGTTTTGAATTGTTTTTGCTGCTGAACAGCTCCCTGTGGATGATTTTTGCTTACAAACTTTTTTTTCTTTTTTTCCCCAATAATAGGCCAAGCTGTCTTGCCTGGTGGTGAAGTGTCAGGAGAGAAACATCTTGTTAGCTGAGATGATGAAGTCCATGCACAGAGACGGCAGTCTGGAGCCCAGGCTGACGCAGCAGGCCGAGCATCTGCTCAGTGATGCCGCTCTGCAGGACTACGCTGCTGCATTCTCACCAGAGAGCAAAGTTAGACGCAGAGAGCACTATAGTGATTTCACACAACATTTTTTTTCAGCATTTCAAGGCTGCAACAAGGGAATCCTGACTGATCCAACCTGCCCAGTTGCATCAAACCGTTTGATTACGCATCAAAATAAAGTCTCAGTTGAATCTGGAGTTCAGTGTGGTGGAAGTGAAAAACACTCTTTGATATTTGCTGGTGAGACTTCAGCAAATCCCCAGGACTGCTGGAAAGTTGCACCTGCAGCAGCAGAAACACTAAAGGAAACCCCCCCTGGGTCAGCATCTCCATCAAGTATTAGGGTGTCCCCTGTTGTCCCATTAAAGGAGATCATCTCCACAAACAGCCCCCAGGTGAGGAAATGTAAACATTTTTAAAACGTGTGTTACAAAGCAACCCATCACTGTAGTTTACAAATAATGATGCAAAATATAGCTAAGCTATAACAATGGTTTTGTTCTTCCACAGCAGCTGGTTAAATAAACAAAGTGGAAAAAAACAGGTTGATAATTTTGATTACACATAAGTATATGTAATCAAAATGATCAACCTGTTGATAAATTATCAACCTGATTCAAAGAGTAAAATATTAATCCAAACACTAAAAAAGCAACTACATTATGAAAACATTTAACTTGAAGGATTCCAGAAAATTGATCTGATACTTATTGTTCAATTTGTAGGATGCTCAAGTTAAACTTAAATTTCGCTTTACTGCATCTCAATAGTTAAAACCCGTGACTGCTAGATTTAAAGCGCCAGATCATCTAGTCATGAACTCATCTCATGCCTGTAATGAGAATCTATGTATTTTCTGTTTGTAAGTTGGGTTCTCGTTTCTAAATGACAAAGTAAATCTTTATCAACCCCTGCTCAGCTGTCTCCTGTCACCGCATCGCTCGACGCAACCATTCCACCCGAGAAAATCGACTTCCTTCATTTGGAGGTGAAAGACAAGCACTCCCCAGATACAGCCGAGGTGGGGATACACTCACACGGTCCTCCTTCGGCGTCCTCAAGCACACGGGTCAGTCCCAGCAGGAGACTCAGCAGTCCCGAGAAGATTCTCAACCTGCAAGAAGAACTGCAGAAGACACTGATGGACAGCGTTCAGGTAACCTGAGGCGTAAATGTTTAACAGGATTACGGACTTTTAAGAAAACGTTTAAGTATTCAAAAAGATATTTTAGCACAAATTAAAGTGAGAGGTTAAGATGATTCATGTTTTTGGGTGTCTTCTTTTTAAGGCACCAGAGAACAGAGGACGAGGAAAGCATCCTCATAGAAACCTCTCACCTTCAGCACCCGCAGACCTAAACTCACCCAAACCAACAAGACGTTTTCCTTTCGGTGTTAAATGTACTGACTCTCTGCCAGTCTCACAATGTTGTTTCCACACTAAACACGCCCCAGACATGGCTACTAATTCTGACACTTCTAAGAAATCGCCAACACTTTTTAATGCAGTCAAGTCTCGGTCTACTGATGCCAAATTAAGTCCAAGCATGTTCACTTCCTGCCACCTTAAAGCAGACGGATCTAAAAGACAAGAACTTTTAACATGTCCTGATTTTTCTCTCAAGTCTGCAACTCACAGAAAAGACAGCTCCGTCTCTAGTGATGACACCAAGTTATTCACACACACAAAGCAGATAGAAAAGAAATTCATCCCCATGTTTGATTTATCTGACATTACACAAACAGATCCACTCAATACATCCTGCAGTCAGTCTGCTCGTTTCTCCCTCGAGAAATCCCACAAGGCTGCTGCACATTCCACTGCTGCATTGGAAAATGCTTCAAGACCCAGACCAGGTGAGGTGAAAATTCAAGACTTTATTTTTCTTTGTGAAAAAAAAAAAACAGATGGTCAGTGAGTGCTGTCTGAAAAGCAGAATCTTCTCTGATTTATCACTTCCAGAAACCTATTTCATATTAGATTTGCTGTATTTTGATTCAAATTGACGTGATTTTTGAGACGGATATAAACACATATGATGTGTTCAAGTGCAAATTGACTATTTTTTTTTATTACTTTCGAGCAATAAAAAAAAATCTTGAACACTCTTATACAACTTCAGCTACTCATAAGTTTTAAAGTGAGAGACAGAAATTCAAGAAGATGAGGACCTGAGGAACTACTGTAGTGTTGAGAAAGATGGTGCACTGCATTACGGCACCGTATTGGTTTTTCTTCTCCTGTTCTTGTGATATTAGATTCCCTGCAAATATGTCCTTTTCTCTGTGCCTGTCTTTTAAATTAATGAAAACGCTGCAGCACACTCCAGTGCACATTCTTGTTTAGTGTTCCCCATTTCGCTGCCCGCACTGCACTCTGCTGTATACGATTATTACGTTTTAATGTATCATTTGGGCCTATTAGCTCTCTCTGAATGTACTGTGTTGTTCCGTTTGTTGTGGTTAGAATTTGAAATATGAAAACGGCTCGTCCTTCTCCGTTGAAAGAAGTAAAGGAAACTGAGTGTAAAATGGACAAAATTTTGTTTGTCTAACTTTGTCTAGAACTTTCTCCAGCGGGGGTTCGCTCGGTTGAGGTTATTAAAACAGTGGGACAGAGCAGCCTTTTGATTGGCTGGGAGAGGCCTCCTCTTGACGAGCTCGGCTGCAGCAACAACACTTTTGTGTATGGCTACAGGGTGGGTAGAAAAAATATGCTCTTTAGATTTGCATATGTTCTTTTCATTCACAACCTCGGGATGTTTACCTCGTGTCTCGAACAAATACAGCATTTCATTTTCATCCCTCAGGTGTTTGTCAACAAGGAATTCCACAAATCGGTCCTGAGCTCAGCGTGCACCAAGGTACAAGCTCTCTTAACACTTTACAGATGAAACATGCTGAATTTTGTTTACCTAAAACAAGTACTCATATGTAGTATGCATTTTTTTTTATTTTAGTGTATTCTGGAGAACATCAACTTGCGTGAACCTGTCCACATTGGTGTTCAGACTCTGGGGTCTAATGGACTCCACTCTGACAGCGTCTACACCCTTTATTTCAGCTCAAACAGAGAATAGTAACCCTCGTTCTAACCTCTCAGTGGGACAGAACAGCAGGTTAGATTTGCGTTTTTGTTTGGTTAACCATCTCAAACGTGTTTTCGATCTTTTGCGTATCAGATAAAATGCAGCAAATTCTTCATAGAGGCTTTCAGTGCACAGCTAGTTTGTTTCTGCGTATTTAATTTGCTACACAATGTGTAGCTGAAAACTAACACTTACCCTGTGAACACAACGTCCCGCAGAGAAACATGAGCCTCCATTACTGGTACCAGTTACTGTATAGCATGCACTCGACTAGGGTTAAGCAGCGTTGAGCTTAAAACACACACACTTCTGGGTCAAACTGAGCCAAATAGGCACTGATGGAAAAGACCCAATGGTGGTGGCAGCTTGATGCAGGCCACACTTTTCAGAACACTGTAAGTCTAGTCTGAGTAGATGTAATTATTTTTTTGTTTGTTTTCTCTTTACCAGTAAAAGCAGTCACTTTATAAACCATCTTTTGTCCTGTGTGTCCTGTTTGCATGTGTGTGTGTGTGTTTACCCTTCAGTTCACAGCCATCTATAGCTGCAGCCCTCTGCGGCAGCATCCAGCCCTCGACCTCAGTTAAGTTAACTCTGCTGGAACAACGGTGCTGTTGGGAGAATCCTGCCAACCGATCAGAGGAAAGACATCCAGCACCGTTTTTACCTGCCAGTAAGCAAACGGCACACCCCTGAAGCCGAAGGCTAAACCTCAAAGCAGTTACATGAAGATGTCAAAGGAAGCTCTGTGAGCTTTCTGCCACTGCAATCAAAGGTAATTTCCTGTAAAAAATAAAATAAAATAAAAATAAAACCTGCGCCTGTCATGTTGGAGTAAGACCTGCAGAACCTAGGTGTTGTGACAACATGAAAGTCACCTGTGACTGCCACCAAAACATGTCCTAAAAACCAACCAAGTGTTGTCAAGGTAAAAATGCATTGCTGACTTTGTTCATGGATATGTTGGAGTGATGTCTGCATCCTTTATGCTGTGTGGACCTTATGCTTCATTCAAGAGCTCCGCTGATGCCTCTGGACTCTGAAGCTGAACATCCAGTTAAAGGGACATTAAAGACCTTTGGACTGAAAACTCATCAGACATGATGGTCATACTACTTGATTTTTTTTTTTTTTTTTACACATGAAGCCAAATATATTTCAATGACAATTCACTCCAAAGACTTGTTTACTCTTTGGAGTGAACAAAGACCACCGGATATATATACAAATATAAACATTTGCACACAGGGAAATACTTAGATCTTTAAAAGGAAAGTTTAAAAATGAGAAAATCACTGATATTTTTTGTAGAGAATATTAAAACATATGCCAGTATACTGTACCTCACACTGTATGACTTTTTGTATGGACAGCACTTCAAACTTAATGTTTGCACTCAGAGTTTTTTTTTTTTTTTTTTTTAAATAAATGTTCACAACACAGTATATTGTTTTGCTACAGGCTACAAGTGTGTGTGTGTCTGTGTGTGTGTGAAGTGAACTTGGTGCAGCAAAGGTATTTTTCTATTAGTTACTGATGTTGAGTTCCCACAGATTCATTCTTACTGTACCAAGAATAAACATTTATAAGATAGCAACTATCCGGGTGTTTGTGTGCCTCTTTATGCACCACAAAAGCTACTATTCACAAATAATAACATAATTATTGAAGTAAAAATATTTCTCAGTTTTCCAAACAAAGCTTTTTTTTTTTTTTTTAGCTTTGTCAGTCCAGTGAGAGTAAGCATACATTTCCTTTATCTGTCCAACTTTGAAACTCTTAGTGCTGTTAAATATGAAAACCGCTCCTAATAAACACTAGATGGCAGTCATGAGGCGCTTACTTGTAAGGTTATGTCAAATCTGACGGGTATTATTAACAGGAGATTTATTTCAATGGCAGATGCATCAAAAGACATTTAATTTGCTTAGAACGTTGGAGTGGCTGTATTTTAATTCAACGAGCCACAATACCTAAAACTGAGTGTGAAAGAATAAGAAGCACAAACAGCAAAAAGGAGCTTATTAATCACCTGCTGTGCTCGGCAGCTTTGAGAGCTCCTCTGAGATCGTTATTGCTGGAGCTCAGCAGAAAGAAAGAACGGGTCTACAGGCAGAGAAGTGTGTGTGTGTGTGTGTGTGTTATACTGTAGGTGTATAATTTACGGATTCAAGACGACTGCATGGTAAATTAACTTTCCAAAGAATGTCTCAGAGTGTTAGTCCTGCTGCTAATTTCAATTGCAGTATGAAAAGTATTTTAATTGGTTATTTATAGAAAAAGTACACCACAGTGAAGGGGAGAAACTACAATATCTGTTTCACTTACAGTGCTTTATTCTAATTCAGAACACTTTTTCTCTTTGAACAATAAAACAAGCTTCTACAGATTTTGTATGTATTTAATGTAAAAGGTAGGTTACAGGATGTAATGCGTGTTAAAATTTGTGAAGAGCTTAGCTGGTAGTGGTTTCTCCCTACTATTTGAAAAAACATGCATTACATTGTATAATGATTACCAATAAACTGTAGTTCAGGATTTCAAAATGCTTTATATGCCTGCAGAAAACAAGTATGGGATCACATATTTGTGAATGGGAAGAAGACGAATAAAAGGTTTTCAGCATAATATTTTACTTTATAAAATTCTGACATGTCGCCCGTGAACATCAATTTCTAAATCTTTCCACAGACTCTCGAGTGAGAAAAGGGTTCAGGGTTGACTGGACCCTTTTGACTTGAACTGACGTACAATCTTATGTCATTAACGGGTTTTTTTCCAGGGTTTCTCCATCCATCTTCCCCTCAACTTTGATCCCTTTCCCAGTCTACGCGAAAAAAAGAAAAAAAAGGCATCTGCACCACTGCCATGTTTCACAATGGAGATTATCTGTCCATGGCGATGTAGTGTTTTGCATGTGACCAAAAAAGTTACATTTTCATCTCATTTCCACATTTTCTTCTAAATGATTGCTGTGTCCCCTAAACCTTAAACTGGACTCCTTCCACGTTTCTTTCATTTTGTATTTACACACATGGTCTCTTCTTAAGTAATCATGTTTGAGTGGTTTCAAAATATCAGTAGGGGCTGAAAACAAATATGTGCCACACTTTTTAGGTTGTTGTTGTTTTAAAAATGTATAAAAACCTTTATCTTCCTTTTTACAATTGGTTTATAAAAAATCCCACAAAAAAAAAAAAAAAAAAAAACACTGAACTTTGTGCTCGCAATCTGACAAAATGTAAAAAAGTTGAAGGGGTAAAGATGCCGTAAAAGACTGACTCAGATTATTGCCTCAGGTCCCTTTTGCTCCATCTTCCTCTGTGTGTATCTGAGAGTGTATCAGTCATGCAGGGGATATATCTCCAACTTGCAGGAAAGTGTGTGTGTGTGTGTGTGTGTGTGATACAGTCGCCACCAGCAAGGTTAACGGGGGGGGTCTTTCTTGAAAAAGAGATACGAATGAGAAAGAGAAGAAGAGGGATGGAGTGCTGAGGCTGTAATTTCACCCCGGGGCGACGCTGTCACTCCATCACTCCTGCTGACGCCTGAAGAGTCGGGGGGTCAACGAGTGGAGGTGGGGTCTGGGGGGTTGGAGCGTGGGCTGCTCACACCCAGAGATCAGCTCTATGATAAGTGGGTTTCTGCTGCTGTTGTGTCGGGGCAGATGTGTCTTTGATGCTGGAAGGTGGTTGTGTTTTGTTGCGTTGTCATGCAGCAGTAGTGTGGCAGATATCGTCCCTGCTGGGAGTCCCCGCAGGCGTCTTTACTGCCAAGATTCACAAATGCAGCTGAAAACGACGAGCTGAAGGGGAAATGATTCAGTTTGTATACATGTGCAGTATTTTTGCGTTTGTGAAGCCTTTCCTCTCGCCGTGTTTCCGCCCGCCGCTTCTATCAGTCCATCTCAGAGATGATATATTTAGAGGCAAAGCACTATCAGAGCTTACAGCTGGCCGCCTCTGATTCAATTCTGACAGCATTCAAAGCAATCTCTTCTCTTTTTTGTCCTGCTCATTTTTCTGCCTACCTCTTTCTTCTTTTTCTTGTCAACATCATCTATCTTTTTTCCCCCTTCTTTGCGTTTCTTTTTTCCTCTTACATAATTGCGCATTTTACCATTTGCTTATGTTGCTTTATACAGTTCTTTGAAGACCTTCTTTCTTCGATGAATTTTATTTTACCCCATAACCCATTTCTCTGTTTTTCCCTTTTTTCTGGGCTTCATTACTGCTGTTGCATTGCGAAATTTGATCTCTTGAAAACTCTTTTGTCTCGTCTCCCTTCCGCTGTTGCTTGCTTCCAATTTTCTCCACATTTCCATCTCCCGTGTTCTATATCTCTATCCACTCTCGACTAAGCGCATGCTGAAACACACATCAAGCAGAGCAACTTTTAATTTGTGGAAAAAGACAAGCAATTAGTTGCCATTACATCCTTGAATGTGCCTGCAAAAGCAAGCCTAATCTCATTAATCACAAACAATGGGGGCGGTAATCGAGAAGCATGTTTATGCAAATTCCCACGCACTGTAATCTCCTACATGCTTGATAGCCAAAATAGAGGAGGTGTGCTGTTTTTTTTTTATTTTTATTTTTTTCTGTTCATTTGACTTCGTCATGTTTTTCTTCCCAACCACTGCAGGTGCTTCCAGGACGTGTGAACCAGGACACTCCTGAGAAAGTATTGATTCCCATTGCTGTCGAACCCTCCACTTCTGATCGCAAATAACCCTGAGATGTGAAACACGGAGTTTTACACCCCACCTCCGTTCAGCTGCATGTCCCTCCTCATTTTCCTCCGTCTCTTAGCAAATTCTCCATCTCATTTCCTTTGTCAACCATCAGTTCTCCCTGCTTCTTCTGTTTTTATGCTTTCCATTTGCATGTTTATTGTTACACCGTTTGCCTCTCTCTCTCTCTCGTCTTCTCTCTCCCTCACTTCGTGTCTCTTCTCATCTGTTTCTTCGTTTATCCACATTTTAACTTTCCCATTATTGTGCTATTTCTTTCCACATTTTTCATTAGAGCTATTGGTCCAGGAGCCAAACATGATTCACAACTAAATATAGCCTAAGTAAAACATTATACGATTATCTCCGTACATCCTCTTTTCTTGTCCCTCACGAGCACCCTGTCTTTTTTCCCATAATATCTTCTCTGTTTTAGCCTTCATCTCTCTTGAGTTATGTGCCAGTTTCGGATGAACATGACGTAGGTGGCACAAAGTAAATCCTGGAGTTGTCAGAGGCCTGATAAAGGTGAAACACACTCCCTGACAGGCTGTACAGAAGTGGATCCATGAGCTCTGATGAGGAATATTTTGAGGTTTGTCATAATGTATCTAGACTGGTTGAAAATTGTATGTATTTAAATTGATCAGAAATTCTTTAAAACACCAAGGGAAGAGAGGATGATTAAAAAGAATCAATGTTGAAATAAAGCCACATTAAGACCTTTTTAACACACCAGACTTGCAATGAGACATGCTGGTGGAAGCATCATGCTGTGGGAGGGCATGAAAGGCAAACTGGTGAGAGTTGACAGGATGATGAGTAAAGCTAATCTAGAGACCCACCTCAAAATGCTCGCATAATTGTGGTGTGAATCAAGGTATTAATTCATGTGATCTAAATACAAATGCATGACACACCTTCCAGATTTTTATTGTCAAATTTGCTGGAAACCATGCTTCTCTCTACACACAATTATACACCATCACATAAAATCTCAATAAAACCCATTCAGAGGTTTGTTTATGTAAGGTGATGTAAAGTGGAAAAGATTAAAGGGCATGAATATTTTTGATGGTACTGTGCCTTAAACTTAATGCTATTTCATAAATTCAATACAATTGTTGGCTAATTTTAGTATTGAAACACCAGATTTTTTACATTATTTTTAAGTTTTAACTTTAAGAATTAATTCAGTTTTTTAAAAAGCTTGGAGGAACCAAGCCCCACCTCCCACCCGCAGCCCCCCCCCACCCCCCCCAGAGCTGCAGTTTCCAAGAGGTGCTTCCACATTACAGAGCACACCTCCCTGGTGACTGCCCCACTCTGCTCCTTCAGACTAGCAGCAGCAATTAGCAAACACCTGCTGGAACTGCACATCTGCTGAGCTTGTCGTATGAATTATTTATCAGTTCAGTACTCCGACGAACGTTTGGTGGAGAAATGTTAATGTGATGCTGTTCTTAAAGAAACAGAGGCCCGTTTTCAACGTGTTAATTTGCAAAGTCAAATTTAAGTCAATGTCATGATTAATATATACGGTATTTTTATGACAACTAAAGGTAACATAATTACTTGATTGTGCTGTGAAATGACACGAAGTGGCTGAAAAACACATACTTCCCCTTTTAAAAAATTATTTTTAACTTAACTATTTAATTAACTATTTTGACATTTTTAAAAAGAACTTTGAATTCAGTTTTATATCTACATATTAAAGAAAATATCATTTAACATCTGCAATATCTTTTGATTGCAACCCCTTTTCTATTAACTGATGAACAAAGTGGGTGTTAGGATTAATAAGGTGGTAGTAGGAGTGTTTAGTCTCGGTGTGTGTGTGTGTATCTGCCCATGGAGATTGAGCTCAGTGTGGGAGCTGTCCGTCGTCACCGGTGCTGAAAGTGGATTGCTTCCTCTCTTAAGTAAAAAGTGAATTTGATGAGCAGGAGGGAAGTAAGGAGGAGGAGGAGCAGGAGGAAGAGGAGAGTGCAAACCGCGAAGAGTTCAGAAAATTGCTTCATTACTTCATTCCAACTGGCTGGCTGCAGAATAAGAGGAAGTTTTTGCAGAAACTTGGACAGTAAGAGCACTTTTTATATTTTTCAAACTGAAATTATTTCTTTTAACCCTGCCTCTCTCATCTTTGTTCTTCCCTCTGCATATTTCGCTCCCGGGCAGGCAATTTTTTTTTTTTTTTATAATTTGGACACATTAGGAAGGTGGGATGGAGAAGACAGAGGAGGAGCGGGGGAGGGAATGCAGGGAGACGCAGCAGGAGATCATAGTTTCTTTTTCTCCCCTCCAGCCTCGCAGGCGGAATGGCAGCTCGGTGAGAGGAGCGGACTTCTTCTGCCTCCATCCCCAGCGTTGGATTCGTAAACTGCACCACAGGGAAGCTGTGAGCGGGCTTTGATCTGAAAGTGCTGCTGCAGCTGTCGGTGTTGCACCTGGAGACCCCTGTCCTACTCTGGCCCCGCTCAGCCAGCTGTGTCCCGGGTCGGACAGGATGACGGGGTGTGCCAAACGCTGCAAACAGGGACTTGTCAAATTTGCCTCGACTCTTCACAAACTGGTCACCGGGACTCTCATCAAAGGTATGCCAAAAATATGCTGTATTTTGTCCAAGTGCACATGTAAAAAAAAAAAGAAACAAAAAGAGGGAAAAACAAGGGAAAAAATGTGTTTTTAGTGAAATGAGACAAAACAGAGTAACAGAGAAGCCTGCAAATGAACTCTGATGTATCTCCAAGCAAACAAGTTAATGTTGAGTCAACTTTATCTTTTTCATCTCCAGCTCATAAAACTCTTTCCTCGATTTCCCTCCATCTGAAGTCGACCTTGTTCCGCTCTGCCTTCTCCAGAGAGGCTGAAGCGAAGGAGACAGAGATGAAGGGAGTGAGGAGCTAATAGAGAGGAAAGATGTGGTTGATACAGAGCGGAGAGCGTACGCGTGTGATTGTCCTCTTGTGATAGATGTCGGTAATAAAATGTGCTGGGGTGTTGGAGAAATGGAGCTGCGAACACATAACGCTGAGAGGAAGAAAGGGAGTTTTAATATTGCGGCGCATTAATTGTTATCCTGTGAGTGCGGGTTTGTTTTTGTGCAACATTCAAATCCTTAAACTGGGGTTTAAAAACTCCAAAGTGTGGAAAGCAAAACTGCACACACTCCCTCAAATGCAGGATAAGACTCTTTGAACCTTTTGACATTTTGTCTGGAGGGGCGAGAAACATCAAAGAAGTCAGTCAGATACACACATGCAGTTTGACATACTTAGATCTCCATGCACTCTGTCACTCCAATGGTCTCGGATGGCTCAAGTATGCAACCACAGAGGGAAGAATTGCCCTCGAGGTCTCGCACTCTCATAATGTCACGAAGGAGCCGCTGCTGAGCCTTTGGTTACATAACAAATTACTCCTCAGAGGACTCACAAAGATATTAAAGCAGTCTTCTCTTTTTATGAAAAACAACAAAAAAACAAAACAAAAAAACCCAACAGAAAATTAATATACATCCAGGGTAAAAAAGCTTTAGCAAACCCGCTGGATATGCGTGCAACTGTGTGCTGAAAAGACACACGGGATGAATGTGCAGACAATAAAACGCCCACGCAAACGATAAGGAAAAGGACTGCAGGAGCAAGAGATCTGCCTCTGCTAAACGACACACACACACGCACGCACGCACGCATACACACACACACACACACACACAGGCGTTGGTCCACATCTGGTCTTCTTCAAACCTCTGGCAGAAACTGTATCTGATTAGTGATATTGGTCATAGAGTCAAAGGTACACATATGCTGACACACACCATCACATGCTCCTTAAAGAGACATTACTGATTTGTGTTTTAGAGATTGCATTTTTTTGGTTTTCATAGTTATGGCTATTATTATTATTATTATTATTATTATTATTATTATTATTATTGCTTTGTTCCCTTTTGTTAGGAACATTTCACACAAAGGTTGGAGAAACAATTCACTTTTAGTTTAATTTTTCACAAGAAAAAAAAAGACATTCACAAATTGATTTGTTTATATGGATTTACTATAAGCCAACTTGTTGATGAGTGCTTGGATCTATTTTTGGTTCGTTTCAGATCATGTTGGATCCGGAAACAGGATATTTATTAACCACAAGAGTGGTCTCATTTGGCTTGTGTTGTTTTTATTTTCAAATCGTGCATAATGGTGTCTAATGACGGCTGGAAAAGGTTAAATGACAGAAGTTCACTACTGAACCCACTATGAAAGACCAGCCGTTCTGAATCTTTTTTTAAATCCTTGCCAAATGCTACAGGAATGACAGGAAGTTTCAGATTTGTATGAATCTTTAATCAAACTCCCCATGCAAACTTCTTTAAAAAAAAAACAAAAAAACAAACAAAACAAAAAAAACTGTTCACATGAGCAAAATTTCATGCATACTACTACAAACCATCTGTGACTTTGTTTGTCAGACCAACAGAGTCATCCTGCAAGATTTGCACCTGGATTTTGTTCAGCCAAAGTTTATGTATGTGGTTCTGCAAAGCTGTGTTAATTATTTATTTATTTTTGTTAATCTTTCCTTGCTATCGTAGAACTTTTCACAATATTATTGTTGTTCAAAGAGAGGCTGCATCAGCTGCTTTAGCTTCCAGTCTGTCTGTGTGATAAGACCTGCTCTGTGCGCTGCTGCACTCATGTATCCCCAGGCAGTCGTTCGTGTGGAAGAGAACCAAACAAGAGACGAGACCTTTCACAATGCTCAAACCAAAAGTGACAAGTTTATGAAAATGTTCTGTTTTCTGTTAGCTGGATTTGACCTGAAATATGACGGCCACTCCAAAACAACTTTGTTGTCCTTATCTCATATAACTCTTTGTAACTACCTTTGTGGCAAGCGTAAGGCCAATGTCCATATTTATAAGAGCCACTTGTGCCTACGTTTGAACGTTTTTCTGCTTTGTGAATTGCACCAGTCCTTCCTGCAGCAAAATACTCCAACATGATGCTGCTAATCCCAGACTTCACAGCTGGGAATGTTTATCCAGTTTCAAGGTCCTCCATTTGTTTCTCCATGTGGCTCCCAAACACTTTGATTTAGACTCAAGTTTTTTTGGCCTTGAGTGTATTTGCGACTTTAAAAAAAAGTTACTTTTGGAATAACGGCATCTTTTCTTTAAGTGGCCTTAAGCCCGTCTTGGCACAGAACTACTTTCAGCTTAAGAAGATAATAGAAGGGCTCAAAAAAGTCTCTCACTTTGGTTCCTGGAGTTGATGCATATTACTCCTTGTTCATCTCAGGGAGACAGGGCCCTTCTAATTCCTTGGTGGTTGGTTGACTGGACAACCCCATGCTTTTTGTATCAGTGCATCATCATTTGAACAGAAGAACATATTACTTTCAGGAATCTGAAAATTGTTACATAAAGAGAACAATTTATGTAACGATTTTTTTCCTGATATTTTTTCTGATTTCTCTACATTTTCCCAAGCTCTGTTGCCTTGAATTCACTCACATGCGTGTCTCCACTGAACTCAAACATTGTGACGATAAGTTTCTACAAGCTATACAATCATCTGGCCCTTTTTCAAATAATTTAAAGGCATGTCAGTTTTGTAATCCTAACTTAATCCAAAAGAGGAAATATTTAGTCTCATTTAATGTCTGACAGAGAAATTAAGGTTTTCTTTCATACATTGCATGCAGATATGTGATTCAACTGCATATCTTTAGAAACAAATGATAAGGTTTTTGTGTTTGCCATGAAGATTTGTCTTTCAATAGAGCAACACTGACCTCTCCTGGTAGCTTTGACTAGATGAAAGCAAAAATAATAAACAAATCTAATATGAGAAGTGTGCATGCAAATTTCAAAAGAAAGTCTTTCACCACTGAATAAAATAAGGAAGAAAATACAGGTGAACATTTTTACTTGTTTGCTGAGAAAAATCAGCACTAACACTTCGGTAACACTTTATTTGAAGGGGGGTGAATAAGACTGTCATGACACTTTCATAAACATGACATAACACCTGTCATGAACATGAATAAGCCTTCATGAATATTTATGACTGTCATAAAGCATCATTTGGTAAATTATGACACTTTTAATACAAAGTTGACATTATTCAAAATGTCTTTGTTATGACAACTTGACATTAACCAAGAAATCATTACTGTTTAAACTTTACCTTTAATAACATAAAGTTACCTAATTTTTAAAGTGCAATCAGTAATACTTTTGTAACAAATTTATATCAGTAACGATTTCTTGGTTAATGTCAAGTTGTCATAACAAAGACATTTTGAATAATGTCAACTTTGTATTAAAAGTGTCATAATTTACCGAATGACGCTTTATGACAACAGTCATAAATATTCATGAAGGCTTATTGATGTTCATGACAGGTGTTTATGACAGTGTCATGTCAGTCTTATTCACCCCCTTCAAATAAAGTGTTACCAACACTTCAAATGGATTCAGAGGCTCATAAACTTAGTGAAGGTAAACTTCCACTTCTCTCCACAAGCTGTGAGAGTTCAGCTTATGTAGTTCTATAAATGTTGTTGTTTCATAAGTGTATAAATATTAAGGTATACTTAACTGTGTTTACAATTAATTGTTTCTTCTCTCTGAATTTTTGATCCAGCTGGGATGAAATACATTCTGGTGTTTGCTTTGGTTCAACAATGTTAATCATTCTTCTTCTTGTATGTTTAGCACCTCAGGAGGAAGAAATAATAGTAAAAAAAAAAAAAAAAAAAAAAAAAAAAAACTGTACTAATATTAGCTTAGTAATATTGTTTTTTGTCTTTTTAAACTCCTGTATTTATTCACAACCAATTTATGTCATGTTTTTTTCATAAACTCCCTGTTCTGTCGATATTCCATCACATTTTTGTTCTCTGAACAGCAGAGGGCGCCAGAGTGTAGCTTCCGTCTCCCTATTAAAACACTGTAACCACACATTCCCACGTTGTCAGAACAAATAAGAGCAAAAAGAGTCATCTTAAACAAATTAAGCTTTAAACATTCAGAGTCTCAGAGCGCTGGCTGACGAGGCAGCTCATCCCCTGATGGCTGATGAATGACAGACAGTGAGGCAGATTTTTAGGACTCACTTGTCATTTTGTGCAGCCAGTCAGACCTACTGTGTTCCCTATAAGCGCTTAATAAAATATTCAACAGCTTCATTTTCCATCAGATATTCGCTTGAGGTCTCCATCCTGCTTTGAGTCAGGAGGGGATATGCTTGTTTGTATTCAGAGAAGTGACGGAGCGAAAGATGAGCAAATTGGAACAAAGTCTGTGCACACGATTGCCTTTTTTTTAAAATCATGTGAGTGAGCATATTTAAATATCTGCACATATAATCTGAACTGAGTGTGTGTGTGTGTGTGTGTGTGTGTGTGTGTGTGTGGTTTGCTCAGTGTTTCACTTCTCTTTGTGTGCGTGCTCTCCTTGGCAAAATGCTGTCATGTTTCTGTCAATGTGCCACAGTGGGGCGTGTGATATGGGAGGGGGCAGTGCATGTTTAATGCGCATAAAAATTCATACGGAAAAAGATTCACTGGGGAGGAGATGCCTTCTTTCTACCCTCCAAAGCAGTAAGTCTCAAATCTACATAGAGGAAAATAACTGTGCTGCAGTTAAGAAACAAGCAAACTTCACTTTTCAAGAACTAAACAATCAAGTTTGTCATGTTCTCTCTGACTGTGATGAGGAATGGAGACACAAAGGCCACAGGATAACATAATAACAGGGATTCAATCTGTAAAACAGGAAAAACAAGTCCAATTGTTCTTTGTCTGAAAGTCTAATACAGGTTTTATCTTCTGCATTATGTAATTTTTTGAAAATACAAAAATAAGGCATTTCCATATGTTAAAACTTTTAATCTGTGAAAAGATGGAGCTCCTCCAGCTCCTCTCTGAGCTACTGTTGAAATCTGAAGACATGCTCGACTCCCGGTCAAAAACAACCAATCAGAGCCAAGAGGAGCATCTTCAATCAATGCTGCTCAATGTCCTAATGGCAGAGAAACAACTTTCAGTTCCAGGAAAACTGTTTATCCGCCGTCATCGTGGTCATGCTAACTAGCCTTAACATTCATGGGATGCTATGTTGTGGTGAACCAGCTAGAGTCTAACAGAAATAAAGCAGGTTGAGCATGAGAGTGATTGGCAACCCTAAGACCCTCCTCCTGGCTCTGATTGGTTGTTTCTAACCGAGTAGTATATTTCTCCAGTTATATTTATAAAACATCTCCCAATTTATTCCTCAGCAGACACTGTGTTGACTACTTTGGGCATCATTTTTGATAGTTTATTTAGATGACTTGAGTTTGACTTTGAATTGTCCATATGTCTCAATGTGGACGGATGGAATAGTGACAGAATCTTGGAGACTGATCAAGTGGCGCTCGCCGTCCGCTTGACGTGAAGGACGTAATAATTTGTGCTCTGTAATTTAATGGAAATTATTCTACGAGAGATGATGATGCTGAAAACGAAGCGATGCAAGGAACAAACAGATTAAATTATTCTGGCTCTGCTGGCTCTCTTGTTGCATATCGACTATATTGTGCGAGAGAAGCTGACCTGCAGTGTATTCTCGCCCTCATGTGGGACAGGGATGGTCGAGTCTCTCACTCTGTTAGTTGTGATAACTCAGATGTCAGTAAGACTGAGACCGGCTACTTCCCTTCTCTCTCCTTCTATCCCGTCTCACCTTTTACCTCTGATGTCTGTTTTTACTCTCAGCTCTGTACTCTTTACAATTCGTCCATCACCTCGGCATGTTTGCCCTCTTCTCGCTGTTGTCCATGTTTCCTGCTTTCAGTCTCATCACCTTCTTATCTACGTGGGCTTCGCTGTGACAGGCCTTATCCAGCTTTCTTCTAACAAGACGAGACAGCAACTAACCAGCCATTTTATTATTTAGTGCCTGTTCACCCCTTTCTGTGCTTGTCAACACACCTTCTGTCTCTGCAGAGAAATGCTTTTTATCTTTCAATTTGACAGCCAAAACCTAGCTTTTTTTTTTTTTCTCTTTTCTTTCTGCCTCCATTTATTCTCCCACACTGCCATCCCAAGCCCGTAAAAGGTCTGCGGTGTGATGGTTAATAAATGATGAAAAGAAAAGCTGGCTGGCACTCAGTGTGATTCACAGCACCCTGGATGATGTGATGAACCCCATTTCACAGCAGTTCACAAAGCAGTTATGCAATATGATTCTATTAATGCTGCTGGTTCAAACATGTTAAACCACAAAGTCATCTTTCAAACACAAAACAAATTTTTGGCTCTTTATGTTTGCATAAGTTTGAATTACAAATTGATTTTATGCGACTGTTTTATGGCTGCAGTTAATCCTGACGTCTGCAACTTGTTGCTGTCACAGTTACTGACTGAAACTGAAGAAATGACTATGATAATTAGATATCTAATTTGTACTCAGCTCATGTAAAGGACAAAGCAAAAAAAAAAATCTTTAATTATAGATCAGCATTAGAAATGATTTTAGCAACTGCTGAGACGGTTAATAAACTAAACGACCTAAACACAGCTTTTTCATTCATATTGTGACTATTTTTTTGATTAAAAGACTACTCCATCTTGAAGTAGTAGTAAATAAGTGGAAGAAATTGTGCACTGATAATAAGGCACATGTCTATCAAATTTGAAAAAGTACAAGCCAAGCAGTAACTCTAGGTCAGTGGTCAGTGACTGTCCTGCAGCTTTTGGATGAATTTCAGCCCCAACATCCCTGAAGCAAATAAATTGTTAATAAACAAATCTTGTGAAGACTTGCTGACATGCCAAGGAGGTAAGTCGGTATTTTGATTCAGGTGTGTTGGAGCAGAGATGCATCCAAAAGTTGCAGACTCTTGATAACCGGAGTTGCAGACTCCCTGATTTAGATTCTTGTGGGAAAATTGTGTGACAAGTTCTTCAGTTTGTTGCAGTTTGCAATACAACCACAAGGTGGCACACATCCTGCACGCTGCTCCTTTAAATACTAAGTCATGCTTTTTCTTTTTTTCATCTCTTTTTTTGCTGATTTTTATAGAGCAAAGCTCAATTGTTTGTGAAAACAATTTTGCAGTTTTTTAAACTGCAACTCAAACATCTTTTCATCACGTCCCAAAAAAAAATCTATTTTGCTTCGTCATGACAAGCAAAATTTTAGATCAGGAGTCTACAACTTACGCCTCAGGGATGCAAAAATTTGAATCTTCCAGAGTGGCTCTTCATAATTTTGATAAAGAACCACAAAATGTTTTTAATATACATATAATGACAAATACAAGTTTTAGCCATTTTCAACTTTTTTTTAATGGAACAACTGCACTTTTCTTGTCATTATTTTAGAAATCATGATCTTTTATTTTCCACAAATATCACGATCCCATCCAAGAAAATGTGTCCATCATATATATATATTTTGTTTTTGCAAAATTTTTGTTTTTCTTTATTTTAAAAACCTAAGAAAAGAAATATAATAATGAGTCTGAAAATTAAAATAAATGTGCTTTTTTTTTAAATGGCCCTGTAACAAGTTTAATTTAGCTGTTCTGATTTGCAAAGGTTGCAGAACCGAGTCTTAGACATGTAGCATTTTATGCACTTTCAGGTCTGCAGTCTGGTAAACAGTTTGACTAACATTTATCATCTCATATATGTAGGAAAACAGTTACTTTTTTGCCATTAAGTGCAACGAAGCGACTGAAGGGCAAAAATGACTTTATTGAAAGCTCCATTTTCCTCACTACTACATTTACAAAATTCAGCATGTTATTATACTGTATATGAGAGGCTGTGGGTAAAGTGTTCATGTGTCACACATTATATGTTCAGGAGCATAATTAACTTATTTCATGTACAAAAGAAAAATAATTCAAGAAAGGCTAATTAGGTAGAATAATATAATTGAGTTATCTACAGCAGGTTATCAATCTTTGTCCTGCTGCCAGTGTTGCTCCAGAACAACATAAAATTATTTGCTTCAAACAAATTGGAGTCAATACAGTTAATAAAGTCTGAGCTGATAGAAGCTATTTTCTATTCTATTCTATTCTATTCTATTCTATTCTATTCTATTCTATTCTGTTCTGTTCTGTTCTGTGATTATTCTCTGTCTCTGGTCTGTTCAGTGTTTTTGAAATTGTTTGATCAGGGGAAAAAAGGCTGTCTCTCCGCTGATAGATGTGGACATAACGCCACCACTAAAGCTAAGCGTCGTCGTTACAACAAATTGCGTTCTCTTATCTCATCTTTTCAGACCGAGTCTCTGTTTAATCAGTAATTCTTTGCATCACTGCTGGCGTGTATTCAAAGATTCGTTTTTTTTTGTTTGTTTTTTATTCAGTTGACGTATTGCCATTCTCTGTCGCTGTTACGACGGGTGTCTGTGCATGTTGTTAAATGTGTAAGCATGCGTGGTAAGTGTGAAACAGGGCTGCAGTGTACGTGTTACAATTAGAACACGCTGTCTTATTTTTGTCTTAACGACTAGAAAACATGATCTGCATTTCTGTCTTTTGGGGGCCTATTTACATTTTTCTTCTTTTTTTTTTCTATTTCAAACCTTCTACCCTGCAGTAATGGACACTCAAAACTATGGCCTAATAGCTTTAGTGTTGGCTTTGATTGCATTGGGCCAAACTCATCGATGTCTTAATTGTAAATTGTGTTTTTTTAACCATAGCCATGAGAAGAATTTCAATAAGCAGTGCCATCAATGTGATCAGTTCAGCTTACTAACCCCAGCAGCAGGGGAGGAGGACGAGGTTAAACACGACTGACAGGAGAGTAAATGTGAGGAGGATTGCGTCGCCGAAGAGCTTCGTTCCTCCATTGTGATGGAGTTCTAATCTGTTTTTGTGAGTGGGAATACCTGGCTCTAAAAGGCACGGCTTAGCACCGAATGTTTAATCCCACCCACTGTGATTTAACTGGATTTGGGTCATGAACTGGGATCAGTGAATTGGATTAGATTCTAACAGGGTGTTGGCATGTAATTCACACCAAACTGTGTTTGGTACCGACTGCTTGATGGAGGGCAGGAATTATGCCAATACTCGCTAGAGGCAATAAAACGACAAAAAGAGTTTAAAATGTAACATTTTGTTTGTATGCGTGGTTAAATCGTGTATGTTATGTCTACACCACACATACACGCTCTTTATTGCGACTTCGTTAGCATCTCCACCTTTTTAAATTGCCGTTTTCTCAGAGTGCATTCATGCTTAGCGCTCACGCTCAGTGTTTATCAGATCATAGGCTGCAGACGGTCCACCAATCCTGGGACATGGAGGACACATGCTGACGGATACAGTTTGTCTTCTGGTCCGGCGCCGCGGTTGCATGATTTTGAGGTCCGTACTCTAGAAGTCACTAATGAGGATTTTTTTCTTTCAGCGTGCCTCAAACAACCAACCTCAAAAACCATTACATATTTTTAATGGTTCCCCCCTTTTTTTGTTGTTGTTGTGACAATAACTAAAATATGCTGATGCTGATGCATTTGTATTTTCTGTTTCATGACTTACAGACAAGAGTCGGCCACAACAATTGGAAACGTCTGAACAGTTGAACTTTGCCTGCTTATTAAAAATAATCTCCCGATGTTCACTAGAGCAGCGGAGTGTCACCAAATAAGTTGGCATTAGGAGCTTATTGGACCAACAATAATCTGCAGTTGAACATCTCAGGGTTGCAGCAGCTCTTTTATTGTCGAAGACGTCAGCTCAGGTCTGTTGGCTCAAGGTTTAGCTTATACTGATGTTGTTTTGAAATATTTTACTCTCAGATCCTTAGATCTGCTGTAGTTATTTATTTTTTTCTAAAGTTGTGAATTATTTAATCCTCCCTTGTGGCAGCAGCATATTTTTAATTCATACAGGCTCCAAACATTGGATTTCTCATTCCCAGCAGGTTCTACTGCTGGGAGAGTTTAGTTCAAGAATTACTGCTCTGTTCTTGGGAGAAAATTATAACAAAAGATCATTTTTTTACTCTCTTTTCTACACCCTGCAAGAAGTTCTTTGGTTTTTCCAAAAATCTAATCTTTCATGTGATCTTCTTCAAACCTATAAATGGGGTGTGACCTGATGGTTTAGACCCGAACCACCAGACAAGAACAACCTGGAGAACATTCTCAGCCTTCTCATCTCGGTGTGATTGATCTGCTATATGGGCTCAAACGTCACATTTCACATGTACAAATTTACAGAAACTAGGAGCTTTTTATCCACCAAAGGAAAATTAGGTGCTTAATCCAAAACCATTAAGCCTTAAATTTATCATGCATGTTATTTATACCATTAACCATAAGGGAAGGATAAGTTTTTTTGTAATCATTTACATTCTCTGGAAAACGGACCAAAAAAGTCAGAAATTTCCCCCAGGGTATGTAAACTTATAATCCCAACTGTATATGAGTTACTATTTTTTATTTTTTTTTAATCATCATCACTGATGCTGGTTTGACGATGAAAATGATACATGCTCTCTCATAGCCATAACACTGCTTACTTCTCTCACATTCTCTGACAGGGTCATGACAAATCTGTTCAGTGTAATGGAGAAGGGAAACAAGAGAAGGCTCATATATTTGGACTTAATAGTCAGAGCATGTCTGACGCAAAGTGCGGATGCAAGACGCTTGCATGTGTGCACCAGCAGCATCCCTGTGATGCTGCTGGTGCATCCCTCCGATGGTGCCCTGTCCTCTGGTGGGGTAATCACACGTTCACCCCACCTGTCAGACCCGTGCATGTGGAGATAAAGCTGCACGTACGCTCTCCGCCGTCAGTTTGCCCGCCGAATAACAAAGGGGGGGGGGGGGACAGATCAGTCCGGCTCTCCTTTATCTCTTTTTACCTATTGCGCTCCTCATCTCTGTCCATCTCTCTCATCTTCAACCCTCCCACCCTGCTCTCCATCTCCTCTTTCTCCATCGTCATCTTCTCCTTCCCCCCTTTCTTTTGTTCTCCCCTCAGTTTTGCCCTCCTTTTCCCCTCCCCTCAATCTGTCTCCATCTTTCCCCCCCCCCCCCCTTTCAAACATTTGCAGCCCCTTCCTCCCCCCACCCACAACCAGAAAAACAAAAA
>NW_015112711.1:249873-278737 GCF_001443285.1 Poecilia latipinna | reverse complement strand
TTTTCCCCCCTCGGTTTGCCCCCACTTTCCCCCCCCCCCAACTCATCTCCCACCTTCCCCCCCCCCCCGTGCAACAGTGTGCAGCCCCTCGTTCCCCACCAGACAGACAGGCAGAGGCAGAGCGGCTGAGATGAACGGGAGAGACGGAGGGGAGCAGGCAGGGAGGAACAAACACGTAAAAAGGTGCGGAGGAACTGGAGGAATGACAGTCTGGTTTCGGGGGTGAAGAGGGGTTTAACTCTGAGAGGGAGGGACTGTTAGGAGTAAGAGACCAGAGGGATGAGAGGAAGGCAGTGACAGCGCAGACAAAGGTAGCTTCAGAGTGCGTGTCTGCCGCTCATTTCATTCACACACACACGCACACACACACACTCTTTCTCTTTTTCACTCACACCCTCGAGCAAAAGCAGCGGAGCTGTGTGGGTGTGAGGCGGCATGAGAAGTGATATCTGTACTTCCACACATACAGCCGACTGACGGACTCACTTAATCACAGACGACACACACCTGCTGGGTGCGCGCTCACTAACACACCTTAATTACATCGTACACACTCACGCACACACTCACGCACACACACCTTTACTACACCAAGAAGTCAACATGGGTCTGGTGATGGGAACCTTCTCGCTGCAGTCCAAGCAGGTGTCCTATCACAAAGGTAAGCGTTCATGTTTTAAAACGGGTAAACGGAGTCGTGTTTCTGCTTGACATTTGCACATGCATGCAGATCTCATGTTTTGCGTTTGTGAAGCCAATCTGTGTGTCTGCCCTCGGCAACATGAATATCGTACAAGTTGGGAGAATAATGATGTAGCTCATGGATTTAGTCTACAGGCCACCTGTCTGCTGTTTGAACTGTGGATTCAGGAACATTTGTGTGTGTTTATGTCTGCGTGTGTGTGTGTGTGTGTGTGTGGCCGTGCCACTGGTTTTGTCCATAATAGGTGATGGCATTTGCCTGGCTGCTTTCATACCAGCCCGCTTCCTGTCTGCTGCTGTTTGGCAGCTGCTGACACTTCACACATGCTTGCTTACGCCCTTTTGCATACCTATGCACGAGCAGCTTTACATAAATTATACACATTTGTCTTTAAGGCTCCTAAATTATCCGTGCAACATGTGACAACCGTGGTTTTGCGTGTTTGCCTTTGAACACGGTTTGCCATGCATTTGTTGACTCTAAACCTCGGTGTTTACCGCTGAGCTTCTTCCAACAAGCCGAGTGTAAACCAAGATTATTGAAAACATGGAGAATTCAAGAACTAAAGTGTTTATTTAGAGGACCGACCTCAGTGAAATCCTGCGGAAAAGACTGCATATGCTAAGATAAAAACCACGGAGGCGTCGATATTAACTGAATGTTTTTGAATTTTCAGAAAAGTCCAAGAGAGAAATGCCTTGAGGTGGTATTTTCTGTTTCACAGCTGCCTGACGCTGCCGTCAAAGCAAACAGCTGTAAAAACTCTTCAGAGACCGTGTAAATGGTTCGCCTATATAGCATCCTGCGTGGGTTGTTTCATCCTGACCTGCGTGGCGGCAGCTGTCAGCAGATACGTTGGATGTGTGCTGCGCAGATCCTTAGGGCTCATTTTTAACCTTTTAACACCAAAATGTATCATCAGTGGCGGGTTTTGGTGAATCACCCTGATAAACTGTATCTAGGAACAGACGCTCTTTTTGCTTCAACATTTGAAAAAGTGCTTTCTGCAAAATAACAATGACTTTTTATAATGTCACTTTTCTTAACTTTTAAAAAATCTCTGTCAGATCAAAACCTGTAAATAACAAGCCATCTTCATCAGCGTACGTCATCCACAATGTGCAGCTCTGGACAAAATGGAGAGACCACTGAGACATGATCAGTTTCTCTGATTTTATTTTTCATATGTTTGAGGAAATGAACATCATTATTTTATTCTATAAACTACTGACCACATGTCTCCAAAAATTCCAAGCAAAAATGTATTTATTAGCAGAAAATGAGAAATGGTCAAAGATTTTTCAGCCAGTTATGTTTGTCCCAGCAAGTCTTAAGAGGTCAAAGTAGATGACATCGCCTGTAGATGCCACCTTGTTTCAAAAGTTGGTTTTTTGTTTCTCTTAAAATGTTTCGTCGAAACTCTTCCTCTGTCATTTAGCAGAACCTAAAAATATCTGCCACTTTAGAAGTTTCCACGGCTTTGGGATGAAGAGAGGGAGACGGATGAGAAAAAGTGGGGGTGAAAAATTGAGGAAATTTGAGAGAGGAGGTGAGATTGCTTCTCAGGGGCCGGAGTGTGTGTGTGTGTGAGTGTGTGTGTGTGTCAGTGGATGTGTGTTCACCATCTGCCACTGTGCAAAAAGTTGCCTAATGAAAGCAGGGCAGGATTCATTTGGCAGGGAAGGTTGGGCCACCCTTGATCGCCGCCCAACGTGAGGGAACGGCCAGCTGAGAAGGACTCAAAGTTAACTTGCTGAGGTGTCAGAACTTTGAAGGAAAAAACCATTTTTAGGAATTTTACCTCCCTGCCTTTCCGTACCACATGACTCAACATAATCAAGAACTGATGACTTGCTCTAATGACGAGTAACGCTGAGGATAACACTTATTTTACATATTTAATAACTTTATTTTATTTCTGACCAGCTGTCTGTCTTTAGGGACGGAATTGGATCTGCTGATTTAGTCGAAGCAAGTTCTCCTTGTGTCTTTTTGTATTTCAAAAGAGAAGGAGTTTAAGACCTTGATGGCTTCTCTTGTTAAGTTATTTGAATGCCTGACTCTGCATGTTAAAGTTTCTTCTTGATGGAAAAAGCTTCATTAGGGCGGACAATCTTATTTTCTAATTTAAAAATAAGGACAGCTTTGAAAGAATCAGATCGTAACTCCAGGGAACCTGATACAGCAATAATACAGCATAATAAAATACTCAAATATTGCTTTTCTATTTTCTCTTTTAAATGGCTTTCAATTATTGTCACCACATCTCCCATTTCCACTTTATGAGGTTAATATTAGGTATAAAAGCCAGATTTAAGCCTGTTCTAACTCGCTTTGCTACGTTTATTGTTGGTGATTAGGTATTGATTGGCTAATCGACACTAAAGTTTATTACTTAGTTTTATTAGTGACACCAGCTGATACTTTTTATATGTTGTGTGTGTGTTTAAAAACACTATACCACCATTTTGATTGGTGTTATTAGCAACAAAAGTTAAGACAAGAATATTTGTTGACAGTGTTAAAGACTTCATGAAGACTTTCAGTTGTTTTCATGAAGAGTTTAATAAAAACTCAACCTGACAGGTTTCCCTGAGGTAAAATAACTGGATCTGGTGTCAAAAAGTCACAGATAATTATTTGGATAAAGCTCTTATTTAATCCTGCATTTGTAGATGAAGCTGATCTGAATATAAAAGCCTCCTGTAAAACCTCTGAAGACAACAAAATGATGTGGATCTCGGCGTAATCTTGTGCAGTTGCAGATGTGTGAGGTGCGGCGCCCTTTGATGATTACATGTGTGAAAATGCTGCCTGACAGTGAAAATACTCTCATGCAATTCCCACGTTTCTTGTGTTCTCACATCTATTTTCCATGTACTGGAGAACTAATTCGCAGCAGACTTGCTCATGTTTTTAGAACAGGGAAGATAAAACGTGAGAATCTGCTGGGATTGCCTGGTGTTGTTGCTCAGCCACTGAGGTTTGCTGATTTGGTCAAGTTACTGCATGATTCGCAGAGAATGGCAGCCAGATGAAGCTTCTTCCTGCTCTTTCGAGGCGGTGGCAGACTGGCTGAGACGTTTCTGAGTTGGCAGAGGCACCATTTTAAACTTTCCGATAATCCTGGTAGAAACCAGCACTTTTACGGTAAGCAGGATTTGTATTTTGCCAAGGAATGTGTTTGAGCAGTAAAATGGATTTTCTGGAAGAAATCCTGTGTAATAATATTAACACATTAAACACAAAAAAACATAATCAAAAGTTTTGTTGACTTTTTTTCTGATGTGCAGTTGAAACCAGATGTTTACTAAGATTAAATCAGACTAAACTTTTCCTATTTGCTAAATTCCAAAATGAGGCAAAATTGAATTATTTATATATATATATATATATATATATATATATATATATATATATATATATATATATATATATATATATATATATATATTTCACAATTACTTTGTTTCCTTTTAAACAATGGGCTGCACAGTGGCGCAGTTAGTAGAGCTGTTGCCTTGCAGCAAGAAGGTTCTGGGTTCAATTCCCAGCCCTGGTCTTTCTGCATGGAGTTTGCATGTTCTCCTTGTGTATGCGTGGGTTTTCTCCAGGTACTCTGCTCTGGTTTCCTCCCACAGTCCAAAAACATGACTGTCAGGTTAATTGGCTTCTCCAAATTGTATCTCTGTGTTGCCCTGTGACAGACTGGCAACCTGTCCAGGGTGACCCCACCTCTCACCTGGAACATTAGCTGGAGAGGCACCAGCACCTCCTGACCCCACTAAGTGACAAGGGTGTAAAGAAAATGGATGGATGGCATTTTAGATGTTCCCAAATATTTACTTAAAATTGGATTCAATTGGCTTTTAAACTATTTGTTTTAAATATTTTTAAACATTTTTTACTCATAACAAATGAGGAAAATTATTTCCAAGAATGAACACGTGGCGATCCACAATTCTATTCCTCAATTTGTGCTTTTAAATTTAACCAAAGGGTATATCGCCATTTAACTGGACATAACCAATCAGAAGCTTAGGAAACCATGATATCACTCATAATATACAATATCCTGAATGTTCTTAAAACTTCCTTCTCAACAACTTTGCAGATAAAGCCAAACATCAAGAGACAAAACAAGACTGTAGCAAGAGCTCCAGTGTTGTTTCTCGGAGGCTTTTACTCTCCTTTGTTCATCATCTTTGTGCTTTACAGTGAAACTCTGTTGCAGGCAAACCGTTTCACTCTTTAGATAAATGCAGTCCAGTTACAGCCCCATTCAGAGCAATTTGGAGTGACGAATCGGCCAAACCAAACAAAAGACAGTTGCTCAACTGCATCAAAAGTTGTTCTGTGTTTTTCTGTGTCAGTTACTAAATGAAGCTAAATGGATGATGTGACCTACATATATTTTTAGCCATAAAGGCAGCGAGACTGAGTGATAAGCCACTGGCCTCCCGGCTCGTGGGGGCTTAGGTTGGCAGTAAGGCATTTGTCAGTATGTGTCTTTCTTCACCTGCGGCAAAAACAGGAAATTTGTTCTCAATTCCTGCCCAAACTGCTCTGGACCTATGAAATATTTCCCAGTGGTTATAAACTACAAAACTTGGACCCTGCAGACACATTTATCTCCCTGTTTTTTCTTTTTTGTTTGTTTTTTTTTTTTTTGCTCCATTTGGTTCTGCCTCTCTGCTTTCATTTCTCTGCTCCCTTACACCCTATCAAGTATTTTTTATTTTTTTTTCTTGCTTTCACTTCATTTCACTTCTTTTATTTTGCCTTTTAAAGGTTGCTCCTTTTAAGTTCTCGTCTTCCGTTTGTGGTGTCTTTTTTTCTTCTTTTTTTCCCTGGCTTTGCCGTTTCTGTCTCTTCTGCCCTCAAATCTTCAAATCTTTTTGCTCTTCTGAGTGTCGGCTCATACTCGGCCAACTCTGTGATCAATCCGACTGTTTGAAGTTTTAGAGATGTGAAAAACTTTTTGCTTGGTTTCGGCAGAATATGTAAAAAAAAAAAAAAATGAAGTGGGTTTCTTTCTGTTCTCTCAGGAACATTTGGTGCAGCACTTCCTGCTGCTGCAGGGTTAAAGGGCTGAACAGAGAACACATTTCTTTTATTTAGCTCCCCTGTTTTCACCTCTCTCTCTCTCTCTCTCTCTCTCTCTCTAACCTCCACATCAAAAGATGTCCACAAAAATGGCCAATTAGGACAGCAAAAGAGCTTTATCTGGAAATTGCTGACATGAAACGGGCTCTTGGTTAATCCGGTGCCAGGAGCATGTACATACATAAGCTTCCAAAGATGAGATTTGGAAACAACAACCTCAGAATCTCATTTTTTATTTTTTATTTTTTCACACTCTGCAGCTCATCGTGCAGATTGTTTTATTTAGGATTGTCTCCCAGCTTTTGATGTCTGAGTGTAACAAATTAAACCCACATTCAGGTTTTTTTATCCAAGAAAAAAAAAAAATCAAAGTGCTGAATCCATGAAAAATATATTATTTGCATGATGTTTTCAGATTGTTGTTGTTTTTATTGTTTTTCTAAAGACATTTTCAATTCAGTGTGAGCCCTCGGTCCAATGAGGGATGTGCTGCTGATGAATATAGATAAGCTCTGACTACATGGTTCAGTTTGCATGCTGAGCTGCAGCAAAATTAGTGCTGCAGCTTGTAGAAATAAATGCAGTTATTGTGAGCATGAAAAATGTCATGCTAAACAAATTGTTTCAGATTAAAATGAACTGAAAGAAGCGGGAAACAAATTAAATCAGGCTGCATAATACAGCACCAGTAATAAATAATTTTTAAGCGATGTCAAAGACTGACCTTTGATTTATTTTCTTTTTTTTTATGTCACTTAAAAGCTCTTGCTGAGGACCCTTTGTTTGACAAATCTTTTTTTTTTTTTTCCAAATGACTGACTGGTTGCACATCGTGAAGGAAAGACGGCGTCAATGCGAGCGAGCAGACGCAACAAAATGGGTTCTGGATCTGGAAGGAAACAAAGGAAATCGAGAACATCTATCATTGTTGTCTTCGACATTTCAACTGAGTCCCTCAGCCAAACGTGCACAACAACATAAAAGTGAAATCTATTGATCCGAGTCCACAGAAGGAAAAAAAAAAAAAAAAAACATTTTCTTTGCAATAATGGACAAAAAGGAATCTAGGAGTGCAATATCATCATTTTAGATTTAACAGCTGACCCAGTCAACCATTAAAAAAAAAGCAAAGAATAACATTCACAGACTCCCCTGTTTAATCACACACACAACCACAGCAAACTGTTACACCTAATATTTACAAGATCATAATCATTGTTATCAAAGAGCAAATTACCAGTTTATCTGATCATGTGGAATCCACTTAAATGGTTCATTTACACAATCGTCGACGTCGTTAAACGTTTTCATTGATGCTATCTGTCGGATAAACTTTTCCATGTATTTTTTACTGTCTCACTATCGTTCCTTTTTCTGCCAGGCCAGGATTCTCCTGCTCTCTGCACCATCCCTTCATGAAAATGTTCACAGGTTTTGAGAAAGTGACTCTAAATGTGATGGAAAAAAAAAAAACAACAAAACATCGATCCATCTGATGATTGCAGAGCCGGATTTGTTTTGGGTAACTTAACGATTCAGCTGCCACCCGTGTTCGATATCAGCCAAACATTAGACTGAATTTTGATTGATGGTTTTTTGTGTCATTTCCAAACCCGGGTCCTGAATTCAGAGGTAAACTGAAAGCAGCTTTAAGTGGTCACAGCTTTACTGCGTCAGTTTCTACTCGGAACGTCTTGAAATATTCCCCGCTCTGCTTGTCGTCATCCCTGATTCAACCTTGAGTCTGAGTATTTACTTGCACAGTAAGTCTTTCAGGTGTTTCCGTGTTCTTGTTTTATTTATTTACCCAGTAGCAGCTTCACATTAGTGATCGTGACACATCTTTTCTGCTCTAAAACTATTGTTTCACTGCCTCGGTGGAGTTAATCTTCCCCAGTTTCAGATCATTCACTGAGGCTCACCAGAATCACTCCACCAAACACTTCAGCAGCACTTCAAACCCCTGTAGTTTCCATGTTTTCTCCTAGTTTTATTTTCCGCCTGCGACAACCTTGAGTTCGTTCATTATTTCGTTATTACATGTTTCCTCTTCGTCTCGTCCTGCCTGCCTCTCGCCTGATCCAAACCATCGCAGCTCTTCTCTTTCGAGAGGCAAATGTTTGAAGCTCAGCGCTCTTCAACGTCTCACCTTTTTTTCATTGTTTGGGCTGATTAGATCTACATTACATCTACTTTATATGACATTAACTTTGTAAATAGCTGCTCGTACAGAGCCGAAGGTCCACCAGTGGCACTCGTGCCACATTTTGATACGTTAAGGATTTTCTGAAGGTTTTTTGTAGGAGTGGATCTGGAGTTAATTTTCTCAGCTCAGGCAGTCCTTTTGTTCGTCTTGAATGTAAAAATCTGGTTAACATTTTCAGACCCGTCTGAATTTGATCATCTACCTGTTGCCGTTTTATTTTCACATAAAGGCTATGCCAATCAGTACAGTTCTGTTTAAGTAACACTAAAAAGTTGAATCCTATTAACATGAAGGACATCTTTCCTGGCCGTTTCATTCTCAGTCCATTTATTCCCCAATTTAATCACTCTCCCCTTTAAAAACGTTATCCTTTTTTTTTCCCTCACATGCAAAATGAAACGTTTTTTGTGATTCACAGCCCGTCTGTATCCCATTCCTTTTCATCTTCTGCTTTTTATTTATTTATACAACTCTTCTTCAGCCCTTTATAGTCTTTCCCTCCCCCCTCCATGTAATACCAAATCAATGTGAGTTGAAGCCGGGAAGAAGCTTGGGTTGATACAGAGAAACAGCTGTGTAGGGCGTAATCTGTGCACCTATAAATATTGGTATGGATTTTCCTAATAAACAAGTTCCTGTCAGGCATGCTGTCCCTGATGAATTACTGCAGAGGTTTTGTGCGTTGACGGGAGCCTGTCCTATATCCCTGGGAAGAATAATTAACTCTTTGGATGAATCTTGGAAAGTAAAGAAAGAGCCGTTTAGCGCTCAGGTAGATCTTTATACGCACTTTGTTGAGCCAACGGGCTAAAGTTCCCCCTTGTGTTTTAATCTTAATCAAAAATCTTAACAGCTTAATTTTCTCTCAGGCTCACTCCCTCGTTTTTGCTCCTTCTCTTTGTTCTTCCACCCTATTCTCTGGAAGTGTGTTTGCGTGGCCCCCACTTTGCCGTCTTCTGCATTTTCCATCTTGCGGTGCCAGTCGCCCACTCTCTCGTTTCTGAACCACTTCTTTCTCTTTCTCTTTCATCGCGCCCTAATCTCTCGCTGGAAGCTTTTCCGGCGTACTTTGTCCTTCCTCTTCTTCAGCATACACAGCCAAGCATGTTTGCATCTCCATCTCCTTCCCCTGTCTTCTGTATCCATCAGAACATATAGGAAGCATATAGAGCTCTTTGCTTTATCCTCTCGTCTCCGGACTGAAAAGTGTGACAGGGGTTCTTGTAAAACAGCATGCTGCTATTGACTCACTTTCTTGTAAGGGACACACCAGACAAGTCAGTCCCAATGCTCCGCTCACAAGCACAAAAGAGAAAACAAGCATGCTCACCGACTCCAACCTCTCGCTCTTTCTCTGTGCTCTGCAGACAGACGTTGAAATGATTACTAGACGGAGAAACATTTCTGTCAGAGTGTGGAAATGGGCCTGTCAGGCACTGCGAGGAGATGAAGATTTGAGATTGGAACAAGCAGGGAACTGTGTTTGCAGCGACAGGAACATTACTCCAGTACAGGCGTGCGGAATTATGTGGGGAGATAGTGGGATAAAGGTGAGCTGGTTGTTTTCCTAAAGCAGACACAAAGCGGGATAGAGCGAGGCGCGAATGCGATGAGACTAAAGATGAAACGGAGCCGAGAGGAGAAGAAATTTATTTGGTAGCTGGTAAATCCAGACGGGGAGCAACGGAAGAGGAAGCGGAGTGTGTTTGTGTTTCGTAGCAGGATGTGGTCACACTCTTCAGCGCCGGGTCCCCACAGAGTCCTCAGCCCTCGGTTGTTCTGTCTGACCCGTGGTCAGTGAATGTGGGACATGTATGCGCGACCATATGTGCGCTTCTTTCTGGGTTTGTAAAAGCATGTGTGCATGTGGGCAGGGTGAAAAGATCGTTCCCTACTGCTGTCCGTTCTGGCTCTTCTCTCTCACGTGCGCAAAGTCGAGAATTCGTGAGCTCATTTTTCCCGGCAGCAGATTGCAGATTTTTAAGTCACCAAACCAAATCTTTTCTGACTAATTCCCTTCATGGCATCCTTACAGTGGCACTTGGTTCCCGATTCCATCGCTGAAAGATGGTGTCCTGGTCGGGAATAGCTGCTACACTTGCAAAGACGTTATTACAAACAGATGGCTTTAACTAACACATCAGTGTGTCAGCTCTACAAAACTGGCTTCTGAAAACTTAGCTGTGAAAGCAGACGTGCTTGGTTTGTAAAAAAAAAAAAAAAATTTGGAAATCTGAAACTTTGAAACTGTATTTTGAGTCATTGTTGCACAGTTGGCATACGGAGACATCATTTCACATCTTAAACTGTCCGGCTACAGCAAGGCTTCATATTTGTGCCTTTTTAGCTTTCCAATGATTATAATTTAACTGAAAAACTGATTAAAATCCAATGCTCTGTTGTTGTTGATGAGATTTTGATAAAAATCTTCCATCTACAGAAGATATAAAAACACACACAAGTCTGACAAAATGAGGATGTGTGATGCAAAAACAATTTATTTCATGCATTTCGAACCTTTTTCCACCTGTAGTGAGCCATTAGTTTGACATTTTTCTGTCGGTGGATCACATCCGGGTTTTTAGAAATGTGCTTGAAAAAAAAAAAAAAATCTAAATCTGGCTTTCGCTGAATTTTCTGTCAGGAACCTCTGGTGGCAAATCCAATGAAGCAGGATCTGTGATGTGCATAAGCAAGGCCTCTCGACATGCTGCATCATTGCTGTAGTTGGACATTTTAATTTATTTAGGATCATAAGGGGGGTTGCCAAAAGTCAAGTGGTAATCACAAAATAATTTAACCCAGAGGGGGGTCCATGAACACATGGGCTGATCCTTGACCTACTGTGATTTACTTTTTCCACATTTTATACTACAGCCTTATTCCAAATTGTATTAAATTAATCTCTTTCCTCAGAATTAGAATACCTCCATGAATACAGATTTTTTTTTTCTTTTGCAAATCCTATTTGCATTAATATTTGCAGCTTTTGCCATGAAGCTCATAGCTGAGCTCCTTCCACTGATCATCCCTGAGACGTTTTTTGTGACTTAAATGGAGTTGAAGTTTTGGTTGTTTTGGCCTGCTTCGTGTTGCCAGACTGGTTCTGTTTAAGTGGTTTATCGATTTTACAGGATTGTCAGTTATTACACGTGACTGAGAACTCAGCTTTTCAAAAACAACAAGTGGTTTATCGCTGCTAATTGATGATTTGATTAATCAAAAGGTGGCAACACTGCTTCGGACAGCAATGCTATAAAAATTTTATATTTTACTTACATAATTGTAATTGTTGTTTGAAAATGACATTTTGTTTTTACTCAGTAACAATAAAAGTAGTTTAATGAACTATATATTTAAAAAAAAGTACAAACAAAACAGTTGTTTTGTTGGTAAACAGGTAGATATATATTTTTTTGCAGTACTGCGTGTCCTGTAGAAGAAGGAAACATTTGAGAAATTATAATTTTCTCATTTTCTATATCTCAAAATTCTTGCTTTTTTTTTTTTATTATGATGTTTGTATCTTTCCTGTTCAATGTGAATGCTGCAGATCCATTCATGGCTGCAAAACTCTGATGGCAGATGCTCCCCCCAGCAGGACAGTGCATCCTTCACACAGCAGAAACGGCCCCGGAAACAGCATGACCAACATGAAAAAGAGCCAGAGATGTTGACCTAGCCTTTGGTAACTCCCCTCGATCCCAATCCGATTGTGTAATTCTCTCGAAGCAAGTCCAATCCGCAGGTCGGCCAGACTGTCCATGCCAGGCTCCGTAGGACTTCCTGGATACTGATGTAAAAAGACTGACCCATTAATCTAAAATCCTGGGACATAAACTGGGCTCTAATAGTCGCGCCCTTAGAGATTATTGTTAGAATTTTTAAAAAGTTCATACATTATGAACAAGAACACAAAGTAAATACCAGAAGTTAATGTGAGAATCATGAATCCTGTTCTTCTCACTTTACAATCATTCTCCATCATGTATTAGCTGAAGTTATAATGAGGCGGAACGAGGAGAAGTTGAAGGCGTATGAAGACTTTCACACTGTGTTTGCAGCAGGAGCTGCATTCCAGTTTCTGTGGACTGTAAAAAAAAAATGTTTCCGTCTTGTGTGTTTAGCTCTTACTGTCAAGAGCGCACACTCCTACTATATTATCTGATACTTGTCTTGATCCCCCTATTTCTGTCCTATTTAATGTCTCGGCAGCTTCCTCTTGCTCTTAATCCCCCTCTCTTCTCACATCTTTGACTTTAAGCGTTTCTTTCTTTCCTTTTTTTTCAGCCCATCTCTCTTTCTTGCCGTTTTTTTTTTTTCTGCCTCCAAAGTCAATCCACCACCAGGCACACATGAACTCCAGGTCCCTCTATCCGTCTCGCTGGTGTGCATGAGACTGTTGGGGCATCGTGGACGAATGAGCAGGAGTGACGGATGGAGGTGAAGGAGGTGTTGATAGATTGAAGTGGCCTTTTCATAAAGAATGCAGCCAACAGTCAGGGACTTCTATAATTTACGTCACAGCCTCATGTTTTTTTATTTGTCACGCCGCGGTTTGTAGCTTCCTCTCTAATCAATATTCAATGCCGGATTTATCTGTATATTTGTTCTCCATCAGATGCTAACAGGTGCTTTTAGGTGGACAAATGTAATGGGAGTCGGAGTGTATGTTGTTCTTATGCAGAGTGAGTCACTCAGTATTATCATATCAAGGGTACACTCATATTAATTTATAATTTGGTGAATCAACATCCTGCTGATTTCATGCTGAATTACTGATGCTCTCCTCCAGCAGTGGGGCTTGTGATAGATGTATGGAGAGCGAGGAAAAGGGGGAATGAAGGAGGGAGGGAGAGAGAGAGAGAGAGAGAACAACCCCTGATGAAAAACAAAGAATGGGGAGGGGTGTGAGGAGAAAAAGGGGTGGGAGAGAGAGAGGGACAGAGAGGGCACACGAGGAGGAGCGTTGCGAGATGGAGAGAGAAAGCATGAAAGGATGACGGGGTGAGGGTTTAATGCTGAGAGCAGCCAGTGAGAGAGAGAGGAGAGGAGGATGAGAGGAGGGAAGGAGGGCGCGGGAGTGTGTGCTGTAGCCGTCCGAAACACGTGACGAAGAATTATAGACTTGAGCATCCAGACGCACTTGTTTCCACAACGACGGCGGCAAACATGGGGGCTGTGGTTGGCACGCTGACCATGCAGACCAAGCAGAGGAGGCCATCCAGGGGTGAGGAAGAGCACACAAACACAAAACGCGTGCATGCACAATCTCTCACCCACATGCAGGCAGAAACTCATGCATGGAGCTAAATATTTCTGCAGAGAAACTTCAGATTTTCCCCTCTTTAAAGTTGAGACACCTAAACATAGAGTGTGGATGTGCAAGCAGCACTGCACAGATTAATAACTGGTGTTTATATGTTGAGATAAATGAGAATAATAATGAAAATATTTAATGAAAGTGGAAACAGTGCATCTGTTTATCCAACAGTGAAGTTTCAGTTTGACGTGTTTGCAGATGTTCTGCCTTGTTCTGCACCAAGAAGACTGATGTTTCTCTCTGTATTTAAACACATTCTGATCTAATGTTCTTTACTCTAAATGTTGCTTTGCTTCATTTACTGTCGGTACGAATCTGTTGCAACACACTTCCCATAACTTTGTGGGCTTTTGATTTGCAGTGTTAAGGCACTGTACTCATCAACACCAGAATTAAAAACTACTAAACGCAGTTACTACACTAATTACTTGCCAGAATGGTTTCCAAAATCACCGGATTATAAGCATCAGCATCCATACCGGTAATCAAACCAAAAACACTGTGTTTAGCTCGGCTAAACCAGCAGGTGGCCTTTACATTAACTTTCTTTCTCATAAATCAGATTTTCTAAAGTCCCTGTCAGAACACAAACAAGAATGGCCCCCAAGATTTGAAATTAGACCGAAAATGTTGGAGCCTGGAGTTCACTATCCAAAATGCCTGCCACGCATATGAACCATTGTGAAAGCTGCAGATTTTTTTTTTTTCCAACTCTTCTGATCATTTGTATCTCATTAAATCTCAGGTACAAGTAGTGCAGTACGTCTTCTATCTATGAACATGTTCTGTTCATGTTTGAATGGAAAAATGAATGAGTTCAAGATATTTAATCCAACTGGTTTTTCAAAAAACTCCCAACTAAATGTTGACATAATTCCCAAATCCGACGTCTGACCCTCCAAGGCAACTTGAATGCATCATAGCATGAAATCAAAATTCAAAACAAGATCCTGAGCATGGCTAAACATCGTGCAATGTTTTAACTTGTTTTTCTCTTGTTTTTTGGCTGTGATTTTTTTAAATTAGCTTTAAGCTTTTTTAAATTGGGACCAAGCGAGATAGATATATGTAACGAGCTACAACAATGTTATCACTGTTGTAGTTTCTAGCACTGAATGCCATAGTTGACCTGTGCAAAGGGGCAACTTCTTTATTCAAAAACTGCTGTCACAGTTTTCTATTTTTCCATGTTTAAAAGTTGTTTTGCTAATTATGATGAAATGAAGGTGGCTTTGTGGTACATCAAGTCCTGTCATTTCTTTGAAGAATGGCTGTTGCTTTTGATTTGCTCTCGTTCTCAGTAGTGCATGTATATTGGGATCAAGGAAGTGAAAATCCCGTTGTTCTGCTGGATCCTGATCAGATGCGATTGTGATGTCAGCATATTTCTTTTTCAATGGATATTATTGGATCAAACGGTCACCAAGGAAGGACGTTTCAGTAAAATCTGAGAGTGTAAATTGGGCTTTAAACTTTGCTTTTCTAACTTGTCGCTTACGTGTTTATAGAAACAACTTACGGGGAATCAATTTAAGATGAGTTAATTTTAATATCTCCCTTTCACATTAGCAAAACAACAGACGTGTTGGCGTCTTAGTTGTTTGCCGTTTCTGTTGCTGTTGCACGAAGTTGCAACGTCCTTAATCTACCACTAGGGAAGAGGTGGGGTGCTGCAACTTCCTCTACTAATGTCTGCGTTCTCATTCACGCTGTAGGACTAAATATTTCACTGTTAATTATTCATTGGTCTGAAGACCAAGTTGCAGCATTCAGGTGTGATGGTTAATGGAGCCCACCATGTGCTGAAGAATCGCCAGTAAGAAGTGAAACAGCGACCTGGTTGAGTGTGTGTTACTCTATCTGGCTGTGTGCACGGATACAAGCGCTAGTGCTGGTAAACACACATGTCGGAGGTATTTGTCACTCTGCTCACACTCTTCTCCTCTGTCTTGCTGTTACCTTGGAAGCATGGTAGCCATGGCAACAAAAGATGTGGGTTTTGGGGCGGGAGGGTTCGGTGAGGTGGGGGGGTGATGAGATTGGGGGCTTTCCCTAAGTAAGCAAAATACACAGAACGACAGATGGTTTTCTGCAGTTTAGCCTTGAAGTGGCATCCTCTCGTAAAAACCTGTTGCTTGTGAGAGAACGCTTTTTTGGCCTCGTTGATTATTTTGATAAACTCACATAAAATTATGCTCATAAAATATTGAACGACTCCAAACTGGTAGCAATAATGAATGAGCACAATAAAGAAGGGGGTGGGTGGGGGGGGGGAATCAGTGCCAGAACTAAAATATCATCTGTTAATAGTGAACAGTCATTTAAGCTTATGTCTCCAGGCAGGCTGTTATCAGCTTTCAGTCCAAATTAGACCACACAGGATATTTTCCAAGTGAGCGCATATGGCTGGTTTGATCTCTTGAATAAGCCCTTTTTTTTTTTCCCCTCCTCCACCACAAGCCCAAACACCTTCCCTGAGGGTGTGAAAAAAGGGAAGGCGTAATTTGTTGCTATTTTGACAAAAAAAAAAGAAAAAAAAAGAGGTGGTTGTAGAAACCCTCGCGGTGTGCAAAAGTGTGAAAGCCGACTCTCTGTGCAAATGAAAACAAGGCTTTTTATTACCCCCACGTTGGTCGTGCGACAACGTGACAGAACGGGGCATGAAGCTGGAGCTGTTTGGAGGTTGTTTGTAATTCTGGTGTTGAGTTGTTTGCAGCTTTAGCTCCTTGTAGGGTTGGTGTGGCAGTAAACAGAGACATTATTTCTGTGGTGTTGGGGATAGGTTACCCAGGATCACAACAATGACCACATCTCAGACAGAGAAAGAGAGAGAGAGAGAGGGAGAGAGAGAGAGGGAGAGCGTACGATTGTATTATTTCGAGATTAAAAGCCAGATACTCTGAGCTTTTTTATTATCTGATGCAGACTGCTTTCCTTAACCTTTTGATTATGTTTTCTCACCCTGGTTTGTTTGCTGTAGCCTGAATTCATCTCTGGAGAAGTTGTTGGGGAGCATTATCCTCACCTCCCTTGTGAATTTTCCTCACTTTATCCCTGCAGCAGAGCGTTTTCGCTCCTTCCATTCTCTCTTCTCTTTACTTGTCACTCCATACTTCCCTTCCTGCATTTTACTGTTTGCTTTTTCCTGCTTCCCGTAGCGTTTTTGTATTCTTGCTCTGCTCTTTCTCCCTATGGCTTCTCTCATTTCTTCCTTCCATTCCAATTTTTTCCCCATGTTTGTTTCCCTTTATTTTTCTTTCTGCCACTTTTCTGCTCACATGCTGCCAACACAATCTGCTCCTGCAGTCCTCCTTATCACAACACCTCTCCCCCCTTTTCTTTTTTTTTGCCTTCCTTCTTCTCCTCGACTCCTTTTCCTCCATCACCCACACTCTCATTAACTGGTGGGAGTGCTTATTAAGTCATCTTCATCCCTTGGCATCCCAGCAGTTTGTATTTGTGCACATGTATTCCTTCAGAGTTGGAGTCTAGACGTGTGTTTACTCAAAAATCAATATTGGCACGCTGCTCAGTGTGCCTAAATGGGCTATACTTGACTCACTCTTTCCAAACATAATCAACAGTGGCACACTAATATGTGAGGAAGTGGCATTGTGTGTTCTTCTTTGTCTTTTGCAAACACGCAAAGCTGCAGCTACCCTCCGGCGCTTCAGTTCTCCTTCACGGGGTGATGATGTGTGTGTACACACAAGCAGGGGAGTGCAAACTGTTTGCATAATATTTTAGTTCTCAATGACTCCTGAAGTAATGTGTTCAGCGTGTCTGTGTGAGCGAGTCACTGGACTTTCCCTTAGAGGCCAGGCAGGAACTCCTGACTTGGATTTGTTTCTGTGGAAATCGACACACTTCACTATACAGTTTTTGCCATATGGAGCACGATTATGAGCCCCAAATACTGTTGCTGCAAATAAAAATCTATTTTTACAATGCATACTTCGCGCCGTCCCAGAAGCTCACGGCCAGAGGAGTTGCTACTTTCTTGAAGAGCAGCCCATTTCCGTGGGCCAGGATGGCAGATTAGGCTAATTCAGATTATGTAAATGACAAACTCTCTGGCAAGGATTACAGGACTCAGGATGAGAAGGCTGAGGAGCGCGGCATAGTGGAAAACTGAGGAGGAGGTTTGGCAGAGGGAGAGATAAGACAAGGATAAAAAATAGTAGCAAGCAGGAGAAGGGAAAATATGTGAGTTTCAGGTTGTGATATATTGAGCAAAAAGGTTCTGTGGAAAGAGGAGCTTATAGATTTCAGGGGTTTTTAGAGCTGAACGACAAGCTTTCCTGTTTTTACTTGCTACAGTTTTTACTAGTTTCTCAGTCGCTTTGGTGCATTTCTCAGGACAGAATTGGAAATCTCAAAACTACTTGTTCAATCTTCAAATCATTGTCACTTGAGCACATCAAAAAGGCAGTTTTCTCATTTCTGTGAAAACGTTGCAAATGCTTTTGTAAATCCATGCAAGTGATTCTGTACAATTCTCTGCTTTTTTCTACAGTTTCAGTCGCTTAAGTCCTGTTGATCAAAATGCTGTTCTGATGAATAATCCTAACCTCCTCAACAGTTGAGCATAAATTTTCTGCATGCAAAATGCTCAAGCATGATGTCATGATACACATTTCCATTAGACTTTTATAGAGCGTACATAACCAGAGAACATCACAGTGTTACATTTCTGATAGTGGAAGGACAAGAATTTGGGGAAGGTCAGTTGCCAGAAAGAAGAAGAAGAGGGAGAGCAGTGAGGAGGAAGAGGCAGAACGGGGCCAAGGACACGTGTCAGTTTCCATCACTCCAACATCATCAGGGAATGGTTTGCAACCCACAACAAGATCCTGATGGAGTTCCTCTCGCCCTACTCTTCTTTCCTTAACCACAAAGAGGATTTTTTTTTTCCTCAGCCTCAGCGTGGAGATGGAAAGTAAAAGAGGCTGCTCCGTAATTCTTACAGCACAAGATGTACAGTCTTCCTTAAGGAGACCATCTTGTGTTCACATTTCTACTTTCACATTTCTCTCTTGGTCAGACATGGTCTGACAACAAATTACAGTGAAATCATAAAATCTTTTGCAATCTCTTGCCACTGACCTCCCACAATTACAATTTACAACACTTGTCATCAAAGCTTAAACCATAGTTTACATCAAATTATCCCTCCAGACTACACTGTGATATTGACAGCATGACTAATCAATTTGACTGCTTCATCTGTACACAGAGAAACAAAAACTTGTCATTCTGAGGCACTGACATGTTCACTGGCACAGATATTTACTTTTGAGAGACTAACTAAGGTTTTTGAGACAGAGACCGGCTTTTTTGCAGGTAATCCACGGTGTTTTGAGAAATGCACTCACTGTTTTGCAAAATGAGTCGAGAAATGCATCAAAGTGACAGAAAACTGTAGCAAATGAATGTGCTACAGTTGTGAAATGTGGCAAATGAAAGGATAGCTCTGAGTTTTGCTTTCTAGGTTAGATTTATTTAAGCTCCTCTCGGGTCTGCAGTTCCTGTTTCAGAGCCTGAATCATGCAAGTTTCTAGACCGCACCTGTTAAATGAAAACCTTGTTCATGACCTACAAGAACTCAGCATTTTATATATAAAGAGGAGTCTTCTGAAGGAAACACGCTTTGCTTGTAAAAGCTTATATCTCTTTCTTTATTGTGAGAATCACATTGTAAAAACACTTCTTCTAAGAAATTAGTGAAACAAACTTTTTCACTCAGGAAACAGGGCCTAACAAAAACATTTAAGCGTTTAATACATGCACCGTGATGAAGGGCCAGATTTGTCCAGTTCTTGAGTTGCAGGCTACACAAAAGCCAATTAAAGGGCCCCAAGCACTACTGTCTGACAGCCCTGGATTAACTGGCAAGTAATTTAATTCGTAGGATTGGAGGTATGAGAGCCACTGAGACAGAGACCTCAAATACATTAACTAAATGAAGAAGATCCATTCTCCTAAGGGAGTCTGTGTGAGGGATATTGGAAAATCCCTGCACCACTCGTGCTTTTTTTATTTATCTTGAATTGAATTGATTCTACCTATTTAACAGTAATTTATTTTACTATCAGCAGCACTGCATTACAAGAATCCCCATAACTGAGCCCATTGATTAAAAAGATGTTTTTTGTAAGATATTTTGAGCAGTTTGCAGATGTGTCTGGTTCTGAAACCTCCTGTTGAATAATTATTCTGTGTGTTTAGAGGGAGGCTTGTTAACTTTGGAAACATTTGGAGAGATTCCCACCTGAAAAACAAGCTGATGATGTCTAATATAACCACAGAGCTGAACGTTGGCAGAGAAAAGCCGTTATGTCATCGACTTCTCTTCTTTTTTTTCTGCCGCCTTACAAATGGACTGAATTTAAATCGCTTTTACCGCACAGGACTCATTCACCCATCTCCATCTGAACTCGTAAGGGGTACAAATGCATCACAGATTGGTTGGCAAAATGGGGTTAAGTGTCCTACCCAAGGTCACTTTGACATGTAGCAGGGGAATCTGGCATCAGGCTCTCTGCTTTCTGATTGCCAGACACTTTCTCTCCTCACCGAGCCGCAGCCGTCCCTTCTGATCTTCTTGAACAAAACCTTTATGCCTTAACATGGCGATTCTCCTGTGTGAAAGGAGCAACTGCAAATAGATATAAATGGTGTATTTAAAAGCAATAAAAATGATGAAAATCCATTCCATACCGACTGAAACAAAGTTCTTCATGATATCCGTATGTCCTTATTGGTATTTATTGTTGTTACACTCTGAAACTTTAAAATTAAAAAGAGCATAATACACAAGATTAAAAAAAGCTCCCAAACTTCATGAGTCATATTGAATCTGAAGCTTTGCAGCCATTTTGGTGGAAAAATGGTTCACTATTTAGGTCTTTCAATGCTCAGTAGGGACCCATGTGATTAGAAATTTATTGCAAGAACTGATGCAATATGAGGGTTAGTATTTAATATTCTTGCGGTTGTACGTCATTAAAAACTATCTTCTTGCTCATTTTGAACAGGCTGGATCAAGCCAAAGTCCTGCTTTTGATTTTACTGGTGCATTTAAAGTTGCATGAAGGTTGTAGGCTTTCGTAGCTGAACGACTAGACTTGGATTGAATGCATAAATTATGCTAAGGACTAACTAGTGATGATGAGCCGTTAATTTTTCACTTGATCAGAGTGATGACTGACGGATCAAATACTGGAAAACAGATTTTCTGTAAAAATTAAATGTACTAAATCTAAAAATTGTCACTTTTTTGGCACTGAAATCCATACATTGATCGAACTGTTTGGTAGATGATGCACACTTACACAATTTCTCCCCATTTGGAAACCGGCATCCACATTTATCTAAATAGGCTTAAAACGTTTAAAGTATGACAGGGGGAAGCTGCTCTGAGTTTTTCCTGCTCTACAAACATTTCCTTGACCTGGAAAAAGTTAGCTCACTTTGCACCTGCTAACCTTAATAAAAACTTGTAACATCAGCAGTAATGGTTTGCATTGAGCTGTGAAACTCCACTCATTTATCTAGATAGTGTCAGAACTTTTTTTAGGAAAATGTGTTACTTTTGTTTGCAGTGGCAATATGATAAATTATTTAGCAATGAATATTAATGTAGTGCAATACTGGTGTTAACAATAAAGCCTCCACTTTACAAATTTTTAAACCAGATGCCTTTAACTAAAAAGCGTAAGAGCAGCTTTTGTGTTGACGCGTCTCAAAACATAAAAGTATAACATAAAATATGGCCTACACTTTGCATTTTAAGTAAAATGCACAGATGAGTTTTTTTTTCTGAGATATATAAGCAGCTGGTCCCAATTTACTTTATTCACATTTAAAGAAAATTACGCTTGGTTGAGGCAGTATTAAATCAAAAAGAGAGAGGGGGGAAGATTATCCAACTTGATGCAGAACTTATGATTAAAAAAAAAGCTCTTATAAAAAGCAACAAAACAAGTGCAGATCTGGAGGTAAACCTGTATTTTGTGTCTTTTACTTGTTAAGCTATATGATTTGATTGCAAGATTTCTGAGAGAATGAAAACAAGCGTCTGTTTGAAGCTACACCTGTTGGGGCTGTTTGTGTTGAAATCACAACTTTGATTCATGTGATCCATCTCTAGTTTCACAACCACCTCCCACACACAAACCCCTTTGTCTCTTCATATTCTGTTTTCTTCTATTTTTCTCAGCATCACAAAAGCTCTGCTGGTATTTTTTTGTTTACCGTATTTTCTGCACTATAAGGCCCACTGCATTATAAGGCGCATAGAATAGATGCTGCAGGAGAGGCTGGAGTTATGTTATGCATCCACTAGATGGAGCTGCACTAAAGGGAATGTCAACAAAACGGTCCAACTCCGGTTGGCGAGGAGAGCCTTCCGCGATTGGCCCGGGCGTGGCCGGACGATGATGACCCTTCTCGGTTCGTGCACAGCATGTTGTGGAGAACGTGGTGCTAAATGACCTGCAGACGACCTGATTCTAGACGGTCGGTAGGTAGATAGGTCAGTCAAACTTTATTAACAAACCAGCGTTCTGACAACTATCCCAGCATGCACCGCGCGTTTCTTGTTGCGGCTCAATATTGGTTCATATATGTGGTGCACCTGATCATAAGGCGCACTGTCAGCTTTTGAGGAAATTGAAGGTTTTTAGGTGTGCCTCACAGTGCGGAAAATACGGTATTTATTTTTTTACATTTACACTTCCAGCTTCAGAATTTTCTAGCACAAAAAAAAACATCCATCCGTTTATTGTCTGTACCTGGTTGTCCTTGCGGGGTTGTGGAGGGCTCCTGTCTCCAGCGGTCTTTAGGTGAGAGGTGGGGTTACAACCCGGACAGGTTGCCAGTTCATCACAGGCCAACATACAAACATCCAAACACACTCATACCTAAGTACAACTTATAAATAACAACTAAGTTAACAGCCATGTTTCGATCCTCAGGAACAAATATCTGTAATTGAGACTGAGCTCATTTGTAGGTTAATTCGTAAGCTGTTTCATATGATTCTAAGGCTGAAATGGTTCCTTGTTTATGTTATAAAACATTATCCTTTTTTAATCTGTAGACAGGTTTGCCTTTCATATGCACTGGTGAAACAATTTTCATATTCATAAAAACTCAAAAATATATGTGACTTTTCATCTTCACTTATTGAGTTGCATAACATTAAATATTTCCAGCTACTTTAGAGGTTTTGACCAGGATCATTATTATGTTTATGTCCTATTATGAAAAAACATTTCTTTAATATTTTAGGAAGGAAACTTCCAATAAATCTGCAATATTACACCCAGAGTCCCAGACACATTTTTTGTCAGGACAGCAATTTGCTCACTTCATAATTCTATGTAAATCACCATCTCAGTGTAAGTTTTAACTGCGGAACCGAATACTCTTGTCTGTTTTTTATCCTGCATGGCCTTTAAGTCCTTCAGAGCAAATCGGTGGCTCTCAGGCAACTGTAGCACTCGACTGTCAACAAATAACTAATTCCTTCAGGGCTCAATGGTGTAATCAATGCCACACCAAGTCAAATCTGTAATGCACAGAGTAGCATTAACACACCTGATGGTTCTGTTGGTAGCAAGCCTCCCACACCTTGTGACCGAGAGGTTAGAGTCCTTGTCAAACAGCGTTTTGACTAAAATCCGAAAGGGTTGGAGTCCCAGTTGACGGCGTCTCAACTAAAATTCTACAGCTTTTTATTTCTCTTTCTCACTGTTTACGTTTTAATGATGTTTTTTTTTTCTTTTTAAATCTCTTTCCAATGTTTTTGATGTTTTTATGTTTTTTTTAAATCTCTTTCTGTTTTTAATTATGTAAAGCACTTTGAAATGCCTTGCTGCTGAAATGTGCTATACAAATAAAATTTGATTGATTGATTGATTGATTGATGGATTGATTGATTGATTGATTGATTGATTGATTGTGACACCTGTATTGCAAATGTTTGCAAATATTCTATTTTATGATTTAAAGCAACAAGTGGTCATAAATTAGCTTTTCATTTTGCAGCACAGTAAACTGCATTCAGCCTGGTTTGTCCTCTGCTAAGTTGACATCCCCTACCATATGATGTTAAAGGTTAGATTTTAGTGTCACGTCATATAAGATGTGACCCTTATATGATTATGTTCTGTTTGTGGTAACTGATCTCTTAGACCAAGTGTGGCGCTCTGCGCTTTAGCATGCATTTTTGACTGCAGAGGTTATCTTCATCTGCTGTGTTTGTGCATCTTGTCAAATAGTGGTGTTGCTTAGTAACTTCAGTTTACAACCTGAATGGGAGAAATGGTAATTAGCATTAAATGTGAAGCTCACATTAATTAATATTATTTGAAATGTCTCATGAAAAAAGATTAAATGTTAATATTTCATCTACATTAAATTCTTCTTAGTCTGTAGCTGTAACTCGGGAGCCTAAAGTAAGTGATGACTGTGGTGCAGCAGAGCCCCCTGCAGGCAGCATGATGAAAGCTTCACTTGAGTTTATCTGGTTCCTTTTATCATTAACATTTTCATGTACTCATTTGGCTGAAGAAGCAATTTACAAGGGTCAAGCTTCAAAACAGTGAGATACTGTCAGACCACAGCAGGATGAAACATGAAGATTACCAGTGAGCGTCTTTGGAGGTTGCTGAATGAAAACAGCTGGCTTGTTTGTAGAGATGGATGCAAAACAAAGTTTCTGTTTTTTCTCCATTCGTCTTTGCAAACTGGCTGAACCTCAGTCAGACTGGATGGAGATCTGACTGTAGGTCAGGATCTCCAGTCCTCAAGGGCCAGTGTCCTACTACTTGTAGATGTGTCCCTTGTCCTAAACACTTGAATTAAATGGTGAAGCTGCCTCATTAGCACGACGTCAAGGTCTCTGGAGATCTGCTAATGAGCTAATATTGGAGCCAGGTGTGCTGAAGCAGAGATAAGTTGCGGGACACTTTGAGGACTGTAGTTTCAACCTGTTGATCTAAGCCATCAAACTGTGTGTTTAGGGTCTCTGTTCGACTGGATGCTGAACCTCCCGGGTCTCAAAGTTTCCCTGTTCTTGGCTCGAGACATTTTCCCATTAACTCTGAGTAGGTTCTCTGGCACTGCTGAACCAACATATCCCCAATGGCAGGAAACTGACTCCACAATGTGTTCAGGCTGAAGTGCAGTGTTGGCGTTTCTTCACACTGAACTTTTTTGCATGTAAAACCAAAACAATTAAATGCCACAGATGTAAAATCACACCCTTAATCAAAGCTTCTTTAAATATCTAGTTTAATTGTGCAAAAACAGATCCAACTTGATTTGGTTTTCATGTTTGAAGTATTTTAAATAAGCTATGGGCTTTTCCAATCCAAGATTACAGCTTGATCGACGCCTGCGCAAGATGTTGTAGCTCTACCATGTAAGCTTCATATTTTAGGAACAAATAATTTATCATAAAATAAACTGTTGGTTTGTTTCTCTCTCTGAGACATTGGCTGGATGTCAAGCTTCAAACATTGACGGTGTGTTGGTTTGTGCTGCCCCCTGGTGGTGGTTAGAAGTTTCATGTTGTTGCCAGTTTAGATTGACCCCATAACAACTGCAGCTCAGTCAATTTAATCACCACGTATTTTGATTTTTTTTTTTAAAGGAAATACACACCTTAGAGTAAGACTTCAGCTTGTTTAGTCAGAAATGTCACTTTGATCTAAATAGTTTCTGCTCAGTGAAGATGACCGTATGTAAATGGGAAGCAATTAATCTAGTGCTGATCTGTTTGGGAACACGCAGATAAATGACCCCATACAGCTGAAGGTGAATTCATCAGTGTGACTGTGCAGAACAGAGTGGACCCTCCAGTTAAAATACAGCTCGAAGCAGTGAAGGACACAGAGACTGTAATAAGACTGAGAACAAAGGGTTGAGGGGGACAGAAAGAGAGTTACTGGGATGGAGAAAAGGTCGGGACATGGGAGGGAGACGCTTCGGGGACATGGAGAGATAAGGGGATAAAAAGAAGCAGAGGAGTGCAGATGTTTCTGTAGCAGTGGAGGAGCCTCATGGCGACTCAAAGTTCATGGGGGCTGTTCCAAAGTTACTTGTTCTTCGTTATCTTTATGTGAAGTTGTCATTAGTGAGAGATGAGAATGGAAGGAGAGGAGCAGAGGGACAGCAGCTTACAGACGATAGCCATCGTTCTGCTGTGTTGTGGTGCCGCCAAAATGCTGCACCTGCTGGGAGTCATCGCTGTGGAGGGTGAGTTTTACTACGGCTGCAATCCAGGTCTGATTCAGTCAGAAGAATAACAGTTTCAACACCAAGTTTAGGGAAGAGAAAGATCACAAAATGACTAAACAGGATTAATTGTGCTTCTTGACCTATTGCTACTTCTTAGCGTAAGTTATTTAGTTGTAGTTCCTGAACGATTGTGTATTTTCTGCTCTTTGTTCCAAAATTTTGCAACAACTTAATTTTTTTGCCATTGTTTCCCTTATTCCTCTGTAGTTTTGCAAACAAAGCTGACATTGCATAGCAGAGGATATATAATTGCACTGTTGATCAAACTCATTTGTCTGAAATAAACAGTTGAATGTAAACGCATGTATTTATGTGTTCAGTCATTTCATGGCGTTATACTTACCCTCTAATTAAAATCCTATTTATCAACTTATATAGGAGAACATTGAAGACTATTCATTCCACACAGATGGCATAAAACATCAACTCTGCTAATCTAATCTATTTTGCACATCTGAGTAATATATAATGAAGAACTGCTTAACTCGATTAGATCCTCTGCAACACATGCTGCTACCGTTATGCCCAGGACGCAATTTCAAAGATAGAAAATAATTGCTGTAAATTCATTTTTGGGAAGATATAATGATCTCAGAAAGAGGATATAGTGGTTGCTTCAATTCAGGAACGAACCCTAACTGTGAAATGATTGGATTCAAACTTTTGCTACGTAGAACGAGAGTACGGATGTGTCGGTCTCATGTTGCACTTTGTAATGTTTTGCATGAAAGCGATTTGCTTTAAAGGGTTTTGTTGTATACTTGCTGTTGCTTGGTGTGTCTCTCTCTAAATGCAGTCCTTGGTAAGGACACCATAAAGTCTGACTTCTCTGCTTAATGAAGCTTGCGACCTTCAGCGGCATCTTAGGGAGTCGAACAGATTCAGAGAGGAAACATTAGAGGTGACACAGTATTTTAGGTTCTGTTAGGCAACAAATGTTGCGTCATTCAGGAGAGTTATAGCTCAATAAAAGGATGTCTTATCTTTACAGCGTTGGGTTTGTAATGGTATTTAAACACTCAATAGGCTCCCGATCTGAGTTTTGAACATCTGTAGCATTAACTTGGCTGCTTTTAAACTAGCAGTAAGTAAAGTTCAAACCCAACTTTCTCGAGATGTATAAAGGGTGTAAACATTTTTGTGCCTTGAATGCTGGATTTTAATTGTTTAACTGGAGACTGCGACAAAACTCAGAATAACCGTAGCTGCATCCCAACCTTGTCCTCATGATTTATTGGGAGAACGAACTTGGAGAGGCGCTGGAGTAATGAGGCTTTGCAAAGCCCTAATGGTTTTCCCACAGATATAAAAATGTCTCAATTTCAAAACTGCCAATGTTTCAAAGTCCTGATTGCAAAGAACACAATGAACCTGAAGCTACACATTAATCAAAAGCTGAAATAAAAGGTTCTGATCGCATTTTATGCTTCAAATCCACTGCTACTAAAACTATCAGATCAAATCAAAAGAATATCCACATCTAGAAGTAAAGATTTCATCCAACTGGAGCTGAGATTTTGTATTTTGAACAAGAACTTTCAAGAAAGTGAAAAAGTTATTTTCACTTATGTTAAATTGCACCATGCAATGTTTTCTAACCCGTCTTATTTACTGGGGGGTTCCTGTACCACAGTGCTGCAGCCATAAGTCCCAGTGCAGATATTTTATGTAAGGCAGATACATTTCTAATATTAGATCCTCATCCTACGCTTCTGTCTCTCTTCGACATCATCTTGAAAGGGCCTTCATTAAACATCACTTTTTATTATCTAAACATCTCCGAGATTTCTTCCTCTTTTTTGCTCCCGGCTTTTATTACTTCCCATTATGACCACTTTATCATATTCTGAATTTTTATTAGCACTTCTAATAAATTATGCACAGTTATAACAGTATGCATAATTATTACTTTGCAGATGGCTAAGGGGTCTGAGAGCTGTGAAGATGGGTTTGTTAGAGAGAAGAGATGGAGGGGAAGGTATTTGATTTTATGCCGGGATGTTCACCTTTCGCCGTGTGTGTGAGAGAAGTCAGTGGTGTGTCTTTTCTCCCCTCCCCTGCAGCGAGGTGGATAATGAGTTGGTAATGATGGGGCCCAACAGAGGACGAACATGGAGCTGCTGATCTGACCTCTACCTCTCTGCAGCACCATGTCTCATCCTCTCTTCTACTGATTAACTGGAAGAATTTAACAAAAGCAAAATAAGGCTGCACAAAGGCTGAGCTCACTTTGGAGGATCATGTTGGTTCTTGCCATTTTTATATTGTAGGATGTGAAGATTTTTATTTTTGTATTTTTTATTTTTTATTTTTTGGCAGAATGGAGAGGTCTTAAGTTTTAAGTTGATGGTGTGTTATGATTGGAAGCATGAAACACATGAGAGTTTATCTCTATTGTTACATTGTTTTCACTGTAATTCAGTGATTCAAGAATTTATTCCCATCCATCCATCCATCCATCCATCCATCCATCCATCCATCCATCCATCCATCCATCCATCCATCCATTCATTCATTCATTCATTCATTCATTCATTCATTCATTCATTCATTCATCCATCCATCCATCCATCCATTCATTCATTTTCTTCTGCTTATCCGGGGTCAGGTCGCGGGGGCAGCAGCTTCAGAAGGGAGGCCCCTTCTCTCCAGCCACTTCTTCCAGCTAATCCGGGGAAACCCCAAGGCGTACCGGCATGCCGCTTCGCCCGCCGGTACCCATCAGCTGCTTCTGGAGTCCCAAAGGCCTGATAGGACTCCTTCAGTTTGACAGCATCCCTCACCGAAGGTGTCCACCAACGGGTTTGAGGGATGCCGCTGTGACAGGCACCAACAACCTTGCGGCCGCAGCTCCGATAAGCCGCCTTGGCAATGGTCCACTCAGACTCAATGTCCCCCACCTCCCCCTGAACGTGTTCGATGTTCTGCTGGAGATGGGAGTTAAAGCTCCGTGTCATAGGGACATTCCCAGCAGACCCTCACTACACGTTTGGGCCTGCCATGTCTGACCGGCTTCCTCCCCCACCACTGGAGCCAACTCACCACCAAGTAGTGGTCAGTGGACAGCTCCGCACCTCTCTTCACCCGAGTGTCCAAAACATACGGCCGCAGATTGGATGAAACGACGACAAAATCGATCATCAAACTGCGGCCTAGGGTGTCCTGGTGCCAAGTGCACATATGGACACCCTTATGGTTGAACTTGGTGTTCGTGATG
>NW_015112711.1:239545-247175 GCF_001443285.1 Poecilia latipinna | reverse complement strand
CCTTCTTCAGCTTGACAGCATCCCTCACCGAAGGTGTCCACCAACGGGTTCGAGGATTGCCGCCGCGACAGGCACCAGCAACCTTGCGGCCGCAGCTCCGATAAGCCGCCTCGGCAATCGAGGTACGGAACATGGTCCATTCAGACTCAATGTCCCCCACCTCCCCCGGAACGTGTTCGAAGTTCTGCGGGAGATGGGAGTTAAAGCTCCGTCTCACAGGGGACTCCGCCAGACGTTCCCAGCAGACCCTCACTACACGTTTGAGCCTGCCAGGTCTGACCGGCTTCCTCCCCCACCACCGGAGCCAACTCACCACTAGGTAGTGGTCAGTGGACAGCTCCGCACCTCTCTTCACCCGAGTGTCCAAGACATACGGCCGCAGATCCGATGAAACGATCACAAAATCGATCATCGAACTGCGGCCTAGGGTGTCCTGGTGCCAAGTGCACATATGGACACCCTTATGGTTGAACTTGGTGTTCGTGATGGACAATCCGTGACGAGCACAGAAGTCCAACAACAGAACACCACTCGAGTTCAGATCAGGGAGGCCGTTCCTCCCAACCACGCCCCTCCAGGTCCCACTGTCATTGCCCATGTGAGCTTTGAAGTCCCCCAGTAGAACAAGGGAGTCCCCAGGAGGAGCACCCTCCAGTACCCCCTCTAAGGACTCCAAGAAGGGTGTGTAATCTGATCTGCTGTTCGGCCCGTAAGCACAGACAACAGACAGAACCCGTCCCCCCAACCGTAGGCGGAGGGAGGCTACCCTCTCATTCACCGGGGTAAACCCCAACGTACAGGCCCCAAGATGGGGGGCAACAAGTATGCCCACTCCTGCCCGGCGCCTCTCACCGTGGGAGACTCCAGAGTGGAAGTACGTCCAGCCCCTCTCAAGGAGACTGGTTCCAGAACCAGAGCCATGCGTTGAGGTGAGGCCGACTATTTCTAGCCGGAACCTCTCAGCCTCGCACACCAGCTCCGGTTCCTTCCCCACCAGAGAGGTGACATTCCACGTCCCAAGAGCCAGCTTCTGAAGCCGGGGGTCAGACCGCCAGGGTCCCCTCCCTCGGCTGCCGCCCATAACACAAGGCACCCAACCCCTTTGGCCCTCCGACAGGTGGGGGGCCCATTGGAAGGGGGACCCACGTCTCCTCTTCGGGCTGAGCCCGGCCGGGCTCCGTGGGTAAAAGCCCGGCCACCAGGTGCTCGCCATAGTGCCCCACCTCCAGGCCTGGCTCCAGAGTGGGGCCCTGGTGACCCGCGTTCGGGCGAGGGAACGCCAGATCCAAAGATATTTTCCATCATAAGGGTCTTCAGGCTGCCCTTTGTCTGGTTCCTCACCTAGGACCTGTCTGCCTTGGGTGACCCTACCAGGGGCATAAAGCCCCAGACAGCATAGCTCCTAGGATCATTGGGACACTCAAACCCCTCCACCACGATAAGGTGGCAGCCCAAGACTTGTTATTTATTCCCAACTAAATAAAATCTTTATAAAGACTAAATGCAATAAATGCAGGTAGATGCAATTTTGCTTTCTTTCCCCCCCTCCCCCTGAAAACAGTTTAAAAAAGAAACAGTTGTAATGTTAACTGGAAGTGTTCCTCTTTTTTTTTCTTTTCAGACAAAGCCGACGATGACTTGGAGATGACCATCGTGTGCCATCGGCCAGAGGGCCTCGACCAGCTCCAAGCTCAAACCAACTTCAGTAAAAGAGAGCTCCAGGTTCTCTACCGGGGCTTCAAGAACGTGAGAGACTTTACGAGTGCAATGAAAACAAGACGTCAGACTGTTTATCGTCTCTAAATATGACATCTTCAATCCTGAAAAGTATCATATTAGGTCATTTTTTAACAAGCTAACAAAGGTGAAGAAAGAGGTGCACATTAAGCTAATGCTACGCAACACAACAATAAAAAATGTCTGTATCAGAACATTAATTTGTCTTATGTTGTGAAAACTTACTCAAGTTATTCAACTATTGTTTCCTTCTTAATATATGTAAATATATTAATAACACAGTAACATTACATCCAGTTTGTCTTCATGTCTGATTCTTGTTTCAGGCAAATCCCACTCACCTCTGTTCGTTTTTCTGTCCCTCTCTCCTTCCAGGAATGTCCCAGTGGAGTTGTTAACGAGGAAACCTTCAAGCAAATCTACTCTCAGTTTTTTCCACATGGGGGTGAGGGAGGACTGTGTGTCACCTTTGCTTCTGTGTTGATTCAATTCAGTTTACTCACTGCCGCTTTTTATCTGTTGCTCCAGATGCCAGCACTTACGCCCACTACCTGTTCAATGCTTTTGACACCGGCAACACAGGATCAATAAAGTTTGAGGTTTGGTTTATTCCTCTTCACAGCTCTGTCTGGTTGTCACCATGTGAAGATATCCCCCCCCTCTCTGCGGTTTTCCAGTTTGTGATTTCATCTTTGTGTCTGCTTTTTCCCAGGACTTTGTTACAGCTTTATCCATCCTCCTAAGAGGTTCTGTCACAGAGAAACTCCAGTGGACCTTTAATCTCTACGACATCAACAGAGATGGATACATCAACAAAGAGGTTTGCGATATTTTTTTTTTCTTTTTCATCTTTTTATTTCAGCAGTGGGCTTTTACACCTCAGACCTCTTCAAGTCTCGTCTTTTGTTGTTTATTTCACAGGAGATGACAGACATCGTCCGAGCAATATATGACATGATGGGGAAATACACATACCCTGTTCTGAAAACTGATGCACCCAAACAACATGTGGATGCCTTCTTCCAAGTATGAACATTGTGACTTCTACATCTAAATCTGCTAAAACACGAACACGCATTAGAGTGGCACTAACAGAAAACTATTTAGAAGTTAGGAAAAGTATGATTTTTATGGAAATGTCCAAACTAAACGTAATGCTAATCCCACAATTTTGTGTCATAATGCAGAAGTATTTTAGACATGCAGCATCTTGCAAAAGCGTTAAGAATTTACACTTTTTCTAATGTTATGTTGAGTTAAAACCACAAACTTTTCTGGGATTTTATGTGGGAGACTAACACAAATTAGTACATAATTATGAAGTGATCAAGTGCTGAAGGGCCTAGTTATAACTCTGGAGTTCTCTGAATTTAGGATTTCAATCAAAGTATTTTAGAATGGCTCAGTCAAAGTCCAGACCAAAGTCCAGTTAAGAGACTGTGGCTAAATCTGAACTGTTTGACACAAAATTAATTCTCCCTGTCACCCAGAATGTGCTAGAATGGCCAAGTCAAAGTCCAGAGCTCGATAAATATTAAGAATTTGCAACAATAAATTTGCAACAAAAGTTGCAAATATATGCTCATAGATACTCCAATCCATTGTTTTCAAAGAATCTGCAAAAACATGGTGCAACAAGGTGCATTATTTGGAAAACGTGCCACACTTTTCAGATGGAACTGTAAAAACATATCCAAATCCTTACATATTTTCTTTCCACTTCACAGTTGTTGTGCTCATGATCTAACACATAAAATCCAAATAAAATATCCTAATGTGACAAAATGTGGACATTTCAATTATTATTTTGGTAAAGGCACAATATATTTGTGACTGTCTTCAACGTGCATTCATCTGTCCACAGAAAATGGACAAAAATCGAGACGGTGTCGTCACGCTTGATGAATTCATCCTTTCTTGTCAAGAGGTAGAGTTCATCTTTCAAAGTATCTCAACTGAGAGGAGATGTACACAGTCTTTGAAATTATTATTTATAAAAAATATTAAAACTCTGAGTTGTAGTTTTGTTTTTAATTCTAAAAGCCAAAACCACTTTCTCCGGATTTGACCATCTGAAATATCTGCACAATATTATCCCTCCAATAAAACTAACTTTACTCACCATTCATTAAAGGCCTCCCACCTTTGCAAGTCTCACTATAGTGGCTATTAATTATGGTCTTTGCTATCTTCCATATCCGTGTGTTTGTGTTGAGAGAGATCATTAAGCTTTTATTACCTTATACCGCCCCCTAGTGGCTTGTAAAATGAATTAAAGGGTGATTGTTGGATGGCTCTCTTATCTGAAGTCAGCTTTTTAATTTCGTTTTTTTTTTTTCTTTGCACAGGATGAAAACATCATGAGGTCTCTGCAGCTTTTTGAAAATGTCATCTAAATGGCAAATGCCAGGAGGGGTGCGGAGCAACAGATGAAAGCACAGAGCAAGAGACGAGGGAAGAAAAAGGATAAGGAGAATGAAAGACGGACAAGAGTTTGCAGGAGCAAAAAACATCAAAACCTCAGAGAGAAACGAAACGAGGAGCTTTAACTGCCACTTTGGATTTCGAAATGTATCTCTGGAGAACAAACCTTCACTGGTTTTTGAAATCATCTTTCAGATTCATTTGGTCATTCTCTGAGTGTCTTACCTTGTCTCTGTCTCCTTCATTTGTCACTGTTGTGGCTTACTTTCAGCTTGGACTGTATTTGGTTGTTTTTTTATTTCTTATTATTATTATTTTGCCACTGTGTAAATATGCAGTCAGTCTCTCCTTTGGGCCAGTCTGTCTCTTTGTTTTGAACTAAAAAGCAGCTTACAGGTGAACTATCCTAAGCAACGATCTGTTTACAGCATTATTTCACGTAACAGTGCAGCAAAAATGAGCAAGTTTATGAAGCATGTAGGGCAGATGCCCACATTATACTGTATTTAGTGTGTATTTGCAAAGTTATGGGCAGAATATTTTGTCTTAATGCTTACATTTGAGAACACATAACTTTTCAACGTTGAACTAAGTGTCCGTTAAGACATCATAAGTCAGTTCCTGAGCGTTGTAACAACTAAGCTGTGTTATAGGTATTTAATTGTTGTTTTTGTGGCTTTTTCTTACTGTCTGATGTCTGCCTGTGTTTCTTACTCTGATACCTGTCTGTCCTGTTGTCTGAGTGGCTATAACTCTGTAATTATGCTGCCTGTCTCGATATCTGCTGAATAAAGAGCTCATCAGTCGGCTTCCAGATAGAGAGCAACACATATGCATGTTCTCGTGTGTTTGTTTGTGGAGCCATAACGTCAACGTCCTGCTTGCAAAGCTGTTTAATTTCGGGCATGTGCATAAATCAGTTCATGTGGAGGATCCTTCAGTGAAAAGAAGCATGTTTTAGAGAGACGGGGGAAAAAGTCTCATCTTCGGCTCTGTCTTGTTCAAAGACCAAACACTGACTCAGAGTGACCAACATTTCACTGTGAGGGGAGGAAGGATGACGGAGGAAGGCGAAGATCCGAGAGCTAGACCTCAACACTGACTCTGGAGGAACGGAAGCCATTTTTCAAACAAGAGCCATCATTTTTGATGATTGAGCCGGAATGAAAGATTTAAATATTTCGCTTTTACTCACTGTGCTAAGCCAGTAAAGTCATCTAAACGAGTTGCAGAAATCCAGACAAGACGACAGAGAGGTAGACAGGCATATAAACAATTTAAACTGTCGTTTCAAATGATGTGTGTATTGAAATATTGTATAAAGTCATATTTATCAATAAACTTTTCAGGGAAAAAAGAAACAAAAACACCAACTCATGTCATGTTTTACAATTCTACTCCACATGCTTGCTTCCCCCACCTTCTTTACCTTATTATAATAACAGAGTTAAAAACCTGAAAAACTTTTTTTTTTTTTTTGGTACACCAGAAAAGGAGCGAGAATGAAAAACAAAAGATCACAACAACAGTTTATAATATTATTTACACATGTACAGTAAAAGTACAAAACAGAGTTTTCTGGCTCGATTCAAAAACATAATAATGTGCATATGAAAAGACTTTAGCAACATCTCTGAGCATGCATCACTCCCTTTATTATCTTAACTTACAGCATGGGTGAGATTTTCCTATTTCCTGAAGCCTGTCTTCGTTTTATTACAGCTCAAACCACGTTTTCCACCCAAAATGCAATATTTTTGGCATCTTTTTGTTTGGCCCAAGTGTTGCTTTTTCTATGTGCAGGTTTACATGTGCAGGTCTGTGAGAGTGCATTAAAAAGAAGTACTTTATGAATGGGACCTGAAAAAGCACCACAAAAATGAAAAAATGATGAGAAACAATATCAGCTTTTGTCTCTGCTTTGACACGTTTTGCAGAGCCAAAGCACCCAGAAATGGGTGTTAAGAGAAAGCACACTCATAAAACAATATAATCTCATGTTTTACAGTGTGACATTAATTACATCCCTCATACAAACTGCATACAAGACATTTTCCTCCCCGTCTTATTCCAATGAACAGAATAAGTGCAAGCATATGAGAACAAATAGAGTGGCAGATTTCTTTTTTTTTATCAGTCTGTTTCAGATTTGTTTTGCAAAGTTCAGATTTTTTTTTTCCACCCAAGGTGGAAAACAAAAATAATCCACAGTTTCTGCTTCAGAGTACGCGTCACTCACCAGAATTTCATGTCCCGTTCTACAATCCTCTGCTTTAAATAGACGGGACCCATGTTTCAGTCTCAAGTCACATTTGTTCCTCCATACAGCATGAATCAAAGTAAGTCCCAGTGGTTTCATTTAATTTATCTGTCCCTATTCCCTGTCCTCGGCCCACGGCTGGAGGTTCTGCAGAGCGTACAGGGAGGAGTTATGGGCGCACAGCGGATCCGACACCGCGGATTCGCTCAGGGACTTCTGGAGGGCGGACTGCTGCAGCTGTAGGATCAGGCGATTGGCCTGCTGACGCTCCGCCTCCCTCTCCTCGGCTGTTTGTCTCCTGAAAGACGACAGGAGGAATAAAACATTTAGGAAGTCATTGCAACGGGAAACAAATGGCGTTAAAGATCACAGAGAAAGACAGAATGCTTCGGCCATGAATTTCAGTTTGATAACCCGAGACTTAAGGAATCCAAGGATCTGTCTTAAGCTAAGTTTGCAAAGTTTCATTGATAGATAGATAGATAGATAGATAGATAGATAGATAGATAGATAGATAGATAGATAGATAGATAGATAGATAGAACTTTCTTAAACCGTTATAAATATTTCTTGAAAAGTTATGTTTGCATGAAATAAATAAAAGTAAGCTAGTATTTTTTTATTTTTTATTTTTTTAAAAAGGAAAAACAAGTAAATATTATAGTTATACACAAGCTCAGGGGCGGAACAGAGCAACTCCAATACTGTCTCAAGTTTCCTACCAACCTCCACTTGGTTCTGCGGTTCTGAAACCAGGTTTTGACCTGCGCGTCGGTCATCTTCAGGCTCTTGGCCAGAGCTGCCCGCTCGGCGCTGGCCAGATACTTCTGCCTGTGGAAGCGCTTCTCCAGCTCGCAGATCTGGACTCTGGAAAAGGAGGTTCTGGGCTTTTTCCGCTTCGGAGGCGTCCGGTTCTGATACGGGTGACCTATCCGCCGAGTGACTGCAAAAGGAACCAGAGCCGCTGCAAGGCGGAAGGGAGAAGATGAGCGAAAAATCTAGGAAATACACTCACAAAATGTAACACACACTCCTTCGGTTCATGAGGTCCAAGGCCGAAGATCACTGTAATGTACGCCATGTTGGACTACATACAGCTTCCTATTTATCTGGTCTCTTTATTAAGATAAAAGTTAACTAACAGGGCTTATATATATATATATATATATATATATATATATATATATATATATATATATATATATATAT
>NW_015112711.1:156828-236288 GCF_001443285.1 Poecilia latipinna | reverse complement strand
ATTAAATGAAACTACTTTGGCCTCTTCTAGATCATTCGCTATTTTTATAAGCTATTATTTATAATTACAACAACAATAATTCAGGACCATAATTTAGAACAATCGAAACATTAAACATTCCCTCTCTATATGCTATGTTGTTGACTTTTAAAAAAAAATTTATACGCTGAATTCAGCACATGGTAACTCTGGTTTTATGTAATACAGTGTTATTATCAGTATTAATACTGATAGTAGACATTTTTTCGATTTGCTTTGTGGAAAAGATGTTATTATTTTTATTCAAATCGATTTCTTCATATTCAATTATTTAATTTAGCTTTTTTCATCTGATGTGTAAAATCCTAGACTGAACCAACTAGGAACAACAGCACAGAGCAGTGTCTAAAGTAAGTTTGGACCTTTCCATTTTGCCACTTTTTGCATACATTTATTGTACATTCATTTGTATTAAATGTCAGCGCTTCTGCTGCTCTATGAATATTTTTTGTTGAATTGAGCTGAGTCGTGTTGATGTTTAATGTTATGAATCATAATTTCTTCTTGTGGCTTTGGGTGCCCAATTCTTTAAACAAGTAAATGCATTTTTTTAACTGTTCATATAATGAACAAAGCCCTGCCTCTTTGGGTGGAAACAACCAGCTGCGTGTAGTTATATTGGTGAAGGAGCCGTTATTGCCGTTTTAAACGTGATAAAATATTAATGAGGGGATCCCATTAGGTCTGCCAGCTGGCCTACCTGATATTCTGTCCTTGGCGAACCTGTTTCCTATCCAAGGAAAGCACAGTCCTCCAAACCCGGGAACAGCGCTCTGGACAGGTGCCGGGGGTCCCGGGGCCGTTACAGGTCTGTGAGCGGGAACTCGTATCACACCCCGGCTGCCAAGGCTCCTGTTCTCTCCGTACGAACCCGAAGCATCCGCTGGAGGCATGATCCCAGAGAGGGAGATGGACAGCGCCGTGTATGAGGGCGCGTTGGCACCGCTCGGGTTTCCTAAGCTATAATAGGCGTCCCCGTTGCTTAAATCCGATCCACTCTGTCTGCCCGGCGTGCGCCCGCTCTCCGGCTCCGAACCGGCTCCCAGAATCTGGTCGATGCCGAAGCTGATGGGTTCGTGGTTGACTGCTTTTGGAGGAGGACTCGGCGCGCTTGGTGCTTGCTCCATCCCTCGCTCGGTCGCTGAAAGGATGGGGGGAACGTGTAGAAGGAGCTTTCAGAAAGGAATCACAATGTTGTCAAACTGTACCAAAATTCATCGTGAAAAGTCTCTCCATCGCTGGGCATGTCCAAGAAAAATTAAAAAAAAAAAAAAATCAGCGCGTACTCTCTAACAGGCCTCCTCTGGAGCACTGAGTCCTCTCTGCCGAAAGTTTGATGGGCGTTTGGAGAGATGTGACGCTCTGTCCTCCTCTCAGCGCGTCAAAGCGCTCCGTCTTAGAGCTCCGTCCTCCTCCATCCCTCTGCACCTTTCATTGGCTGGCACCGGAATGACTGATTGAATGTCAGCAGAGGGGAAGGCCCAGGCTTTGGCACAATAATCAAGATTTCCCATCACCACGAGTGTCAGAGTGTTTTATATGTATATATGGTAAGATATCGCATCTTTAGGCCTTGTGAGTGAGTCAGAGTTTCATTTAACGATCTTTAATAACATGAATACAGAAGAAGACGCGCGCTTTAACTAAACAAAAAAAAATAAAAATAAAAAATAAGACTAAAGAACTAAAATGAATGATTATTTCCGACAAATTACAAACTATTACCTCTGATATTGGTGTCCAAAACACTCATTTATAAGTTTTGTTGCCTTTAGACTGAACTGATCATAATGTGAGCTTTTCAAGCAAGACATACATTGAGCCTCATTTGTCCTCTTGCTTTTTCTGACACATCTTCAGACTCTATTATCTCACATATATACGTGAATAAGAATCTCCCAAGAAAACGGTCTCGTAGCTTTAAAGCTGTAAGATAGAGATCACTTGTGCAGAATGTTTCATGACAGACTTGAAATGAATAAAACACGTCAGATAAAAAAAAGAAGAAAAAAAAACGTTCCTCCTTAATGTCGTTTAAACTGTTGAATAAATGCAGGTTTTTAATGTCATCATGTTACAAGGCTAAACGTGTAGCCGGAAATGTTTTTGTCATGTTTTTTTTTTTTTTTTTTTTTTTAAAAAAAGACCATCAGAAATGCGTTTTGATTGCAATCCAGTGCGCAATTACGCTCCTTTATTCGATCACAAGACAAACCATTTCATTGGTCTTTGAAATAAAAAGGGTGCGTGTTGAGCACTGGCAGAAAACGAGCAGCACCCATTGAGCTTGGCAAACACTTCCTTTACGCGGCCTTATTTGTTCCCGTGATAGCCAGTACCACATTAAATGACCTGACAAGGGAAAGCCACGGGCTACTCCAGATAAAGTGTCCGGGCTCTGGAAGCTGCTAAGCGCTCAGATTCAATGTAACAGGCGCCCAAAGTGACCGGCTAATCTCATTTTCACTAACTTGTCTCATGGACAGACAAATGTGCATCGGCTTTGGATGCGGCAGGTGGCTTTTTAAGCGATCACATTACAGCACTTTAACAAACGGATGGCTCACATATTTGCATGTTCAGACTCTTGACTCTATTTTTAATATTTTAAGCAGAAGAAATCTATATTTTTTTATATTAACGCGGATCATCTTGTGTTTTTATTCCTTTTCTTGTCAAATATTTTTTTTACAACCAAAGGGGGAAAAAAAAACCATCTAATTGAGTGTATTTATAATTATTTTTTTAAAAAAATCCTCAAAATACTGACAAAGCGTATTGTCGTTCAGCTGCAATATGTGAGGCCATGTTCTTCAAATTCAAATGGGAATATAAATATACCTCACATCAGATATATACTTTTGAAAAAGTCACATCCTGCCTCTTACAATAAAGTGTTATAAAGCAATATGATGGGATAGGACAAGGCCCGAGGTGTTTGTTTGGCAATATGGACAGAGTCAGAGTGTTGGCTGCTTCACTCTGACCATATGTGAGCTCACCGGTGGCTTTTGATGGGGGAGAATTGGTCTGTTAAAGCTGTCATCGTTTTAGACAATTTTATGTTTCTCTCGACGACTCTTGCAGCTAAATCATGTAGCTTATTAAAACATATTCTAACATTCCTCGACAATGTATTAGGCATAATTGGTCATATGTTACGATTCCGACACTTGTTGAACAGTTGGTGCCCTGAATTTAGTTTGAGATAATAATAATAGTAATAATAAAAGACGAGTAGCCGAACACCATCAACTTTACCAAAGGATCATGATGTAGCGAAATTAAGACTTCAGTGCTTTTATTTCGAAGAAAAGATACAAAACTTGAACTGTACCGATAAAAAGATTTTCAAGGTGTTACAACAAAATAATAATAATAAAAAAATGTCACTGTACATTTATTGCTGGGTGAGTGTGTTTCACATCCGTCTGAAGGTTATCCGTATAGAAACTGCAACATTTTGGGTTTATTATACTTGTATTAAAAAGAAAATACATGGAACAACAGCATGGAAACGCAGATCCTATAATGTAAACTGGGTTTACAGTTCTGACACTCTGAACAATTAGAAACCTGGTTTTGCTTTTGAAAAAGTAAATAAACATGCAAAGGAAGGCGATCACAATCAGTAGGTCGCCAGAGGCTGATGATCTACAGCTGGTGTTACTAAGAGGGAGGAAGCAAACCTAGAACCAAAGAGCAAAATACAACAGTTCAGATGGATAAAAATGTGTAAAAACAAGACAAAAAAATATTCTAAGAAAAAAAATAACAGGACTCCAAAGTGTGTTGTCCATTAAGAATCTAATAATGTGTTACAATAAAAGTAAAAATCGACAATAAATACACTGGATTGATGTTAAGAAAAAATATTACAAACAAATCCACCATTCAAATTAGTCTGTATTTTTCACCCCGTGACGTCAGGTGAGCGTTTTTCATATCCAGCGATCAAAGGCATGAAGGTACATATTTTAAATCCAAACATATTCATTTTCGACGTGTGTGTTTATTTATTATTTTATGTTTATTTATCTAGGGAAATTACCTTTAGGATGAAATTGCCTTCACCGAATACCTGCTTTTTCCAAACATGAAGAATTATTGTATTTTGTTAGTGACCACACACAAGGTGTCCCATTCACTGAAGAAGATTGGTGTTGGTAATCTGTTACAATCCAGGGATGTCGAAACGTCATATTTCACCTCACCATGAAGCTCCACAGCTCACGTCCTGACACCTTATATGGATTTATTAATAGTGAGGAGAGCGCCAGCCCAGAAAAGCCCCAAAAGTACATTCGGCGCTAAGCCAGTCTTAAGGTCATCTTGTTCAGAGCAAAAATATTTAGTTTCTTAAAAGCTGCAGCCCGCATGAACAATTGCACAGACATCAATCCTCCTTTCTAGTTTTTTTTTCTTTCTTTCTTTCCAGAGGCAATATAAAAGCTGACACCCTGATTCCAAAAGTCCAAAAAAGAAGCGACAACAAAAGAGTGAAAGAGTGCGATTTGTTTGAGAAATTACCACTTGATCTGCATAATCGGGGGGTTTTGGGCTGCAGCTCGGTACCCGGGGGCTGCGTTTTTATTGCGCGTCTCCTCGCCGTTATCAATTTCAGCGGAGCGCCTGACTTTTTAAAAGGAGGGGACGAGGCCGGCTGCCTCTGAATAATGAATGACACGCTTTTATATTGTCGCTAAAGTGCCCGTGATGTTACAATATGAAAAGGCAGCGGTAAGTAATAGTGCATTTAAGGGGGATGTAGTGTATTATTATGATGTAAAAGAGAAGGAGGGAGAGGGAGACGAGCGGAGAGCGGCACCGGGAGAAAGACAGAGATTGTTTTATTACAATAAGAGGAGATGAGTTTGCCTCGCAGCGAAATGGGGACCAGTTAATGAAACTTTACCGCAGCTAACGATTTCCCCTCCCTCGCTCTAAAAACCCGCCCTTATGAAATATTTAAACTATTTAATATAGGTAGTATTAAGACACTTGCATCGGCCATATGACAGCATTTAAAAAGCTGTGAATTTTTTAAACTTGGGCAAACAAAAGCTTTACTGTCCAGCTTCCCTTCGACTCGTCCAGCAAAAGTCGTACAAATCGGCTAAAAAGCGTGATAGGAAACAGTGATTTACTAATTTCTCCATCTTTTTCTCACGGAGACATAAGCTCCTCGCATTAACATAAGCCTGTCTTTAATGGGTGGGACGGACAACCCTCGGTGAAGGAGGGATAGTGTTTCATATTGACATGCTCAGTGGGATTGTTGGATGAGAAGAGAGCAATGGGATCCCCCATCAGGGACCGGACAGGACTATCATCATCATCATCATCATCATCAGTGGCGGTTCTTGCATGAATGCCACCCTGGACACCAACTCCTCCCGAAACACATGACTTCCCACTCAAACAGTATTTGAGGAAAAAATAAGTTGAGATATAATATAATATTTTATGTAACTTTTAAGAAACTTTAAGAACAAATATATATATATATATATATATATATATATATATATATATATATATATATATATATATATATATATATATATACACACACACACACATATGTGTGTGTGTGTGTGTGTGTGTGTGTGTGTGTGTGTGAGTGTGTTATTTGCTAGTGAAATGCTTCCAAAGAATTACCTCAATGTGTTCCTCATGCCAGAAAGATACAGGAATAACTTTTTTTTTGTGGGTTTTATAGAAAAAGTGTTAGTTATAAAAAAATTCAGAAATCTCATATAATGTCTTAAGATTTATTTCTGCATAGAACAGTTCAGTTTAGTACAATCATTATAAGTTTCCAAGATTAACAAATGTTATCCAGTGTACAGCTACATTTTACTTGGAAGTTGTGTCGTGACGGGGGATGGGTGCTCTTGCTTCCTCACTGACAAGTAAAGAAGCAAAAGAAAACCCACATTGTGTGCGATTTGACATATTTCCTTTTAAAATGGTGCCCTGAGTGGAGAGCCTTATCACCCATATCAAAGACCACAACAGTTCATCAAGTGTCTTTCCTCGGCTGCTACTAAAAGACTGGTGTGCTGCTCGGCACGCATGGACACAATTCATGTGACAGACAGTTAAAAAGCAGGGGGGAAAAAAACACCTAAAATGTCACTGTAAATGTCACTTCTTTCGCCTGGAAGATATTAAAGGATTTTAATTACCAGATATGAAGGTTACAGTCCCTAAAGAGTCTCTTTATTGGAGGAGATATATTTTATTCCTCTCTAAAGGACAGATGACAGCAAAAGTTTAGCGCTCAATATGTTGCAGCAGCTTATTGTAAAAACAGATTTATTTATTTTTTTTAAATTGTGGGGTCTTTGCACATATTCACATTCAAATATTCCCTGATGGGTATTTGTTTCACTTCACATCGCATTCTGGCTGCTCATGAGGAAGAATATGCTTCTTCTCTGCGTGAGAGCTCAGACCATGTTCATCTGTCTGATGGTTGAATGCATGGCTGCCTCTTCACGCTGGTTAAAAGTCATGGAGGGAGGGAGAAGAGGAAGACAGCAAAAAAAAAAAAAGGAAGTACAGGCAACCACACTGAGGTAAATTATAGGGATGGACGAAAGCAGAATCAGGATGGCTGAGTCTGGGATGTGAAGGAAAGAGTTAAAGCATTACTGATGATCATTTAGGGATGATGATAATTGAACACATGGTTTGAGTTTGGACACAAGGATTCCCCTCAGAGTTGTCTCTTCCTATTTGTGGGCGAGTTAACCTTTGTGTTATCAGGCTGTGAGTGCTAAGTAAAAGTTTCTCTGCTTTTAAGTCATCGATCCAACACGGTAAAGCATTCGCAGATATCCTGCTGACAAAATGACTGATGTAATCAATTAGTTTGTTATTGCTTTAATTGCATATGAGTGATTTATCTCTGAGAGAGGTGCTTTGGAGGCAGGGTTTGTGTTTAAGAGCAGCTGATTACTCCCGAATGCGCCAGTCGTGGAGCTAATGTGTTAATTCATTACTGCTTGTAGTCAGCTGCATTGTGTCAGAGCTGCAAGCCCCGTCTCCCCTCTGCTTGTGTCCTCCCCACTTCATAAAAGGCGATTATGCTGCATGTTGCCCATTCTCTGCTGCCTCTTGACCTCCTCACCCCTCCTGTTGCCTTGCCTGCAGGGTGCTCATGCAGGGGAAAGAGGGAGGGGGGAGGAGGAGCGGAGGACCAGCTGCTACCAGCTATGATGCTTTGGTGCCTGGCAGAGAAACCTACTCCAGTCTCCTGCTTTGCTGGGCCTTCTGGCCCCTAAGGGTTAGGTTTTTTTTTTTTCCTCTTTTTTTTTTTTGTTTGAGGAGGGGGGAGTCTCATGCCACCAGCTCCACCTGTCTTGCCCCAGGCACAGTGCGACCGATTAGGCACACAGATACACAGTCACATGCTTTTCAAAAACCAGCTGACTTCAAATATGTCATTAACTGCGGTTTGATCCAGAGTCTTAATCTAAACTGTCACAAAAGCTGCACAAGTCAAGCAGAAATGCTTCAGTCAGACTTATGCACAGTGCCTTGCATCAGTTTTCATACTCCTAAAACAAATTTTTACATTTAGTAGACAAAATTTTTAACTACAGCTCATATTATTTTGAGCTGTAGAAGTGCTATGCTATGATTGTGAAGCAGAAGCAAAAGTAATTGTAATTTTTTAAAAATAAAGATGTAAAAATTTGGTTTGCATTCATATTCAGCGCCCGTTGTCTATGACAACCTTGAATAAACTTCAGAGTGAGCGATTGCCATCAAACATCACCTCAGTTGACCTACGTATAATTCAACTTCATTATAAATACAGCAGTTCTGTTAAGGCCTCTGAGTTTGTTTTTTTTTCTTCTTCTTGTTTTTAGAACTTAAAAACAAGAAGAAAATACAGACAGTTTCCAGGCACCGGTGCCTGGAAACTGTCTGTATTTTCTGATGTTTTGGGGAAATCAATATCCTGACTCAGCTGTGGCTTTGTCATGCCAGGCCACTAGATGGCGCTGTGACTTTAGCGTGTTGTGGAATGCACACGAGTTTTTGACCCTTAGCTTCTATCTCAGTAACCCGTCTCCTTCTCCTATGGACGAAGTGCTCATTTAAGACTTATATTTCTTATCAGGAATTGTGCTAAACTAAATAAGTTTAGTATCACAATATAGCACAATGCTAAAGAATGTTTCATTGTGTTTTTACCTGCATGTGGATGCGTAAAATAAACGCGGCAGCCGTGCGTGCTTCGCTTGTGCCTGCGGAGTTTTTCCACTGCGGGGGCGTTAAACAAAAAAATTAACTCTGAGACCTGATTTTTAAAAGTGCCGGTGTGAGAGACTCCGATCAGGGGAGACGTGTAAACGAGCAGCTGGATTGCAACAGAAATGCTACGCTTTAAATGAAGAGCATCTTGTGAACATCATTTGAAAATGGAAATGTACGGCACAGCTGAAAACCAAGCCAAAGATGTCCGCATAAACTGGTCAAGGAGAGCATCAAGCAGAGCATCAACCAACCTACTGCATCATGGTACCTCTGGAGGAGATGCAGTGATTCCAGCTAAGGTGGGACTATCTGTTGCTATTATATGTACAAAACCATAGATGATGGAAAACTATAGAGATTTGCATATATTCTGTGTTTGTTTTTAAACGATCAAGATCTCACTAGCATTCATACACTCGTGTATAGTTTTTAGTATTGTCTTGTATATTTGCATTGTTGCTGTAGGAATGCACAGTCAGTGTGGTCACATCATATCTACTTGCATGTGCTAGCAGGCTGGTACAAATAATGATTAATACAATAGAGAGTTTTAGAAGGTATGAATTTGTCCTAATTGTCTAAAAATACCATCCCCAAACATTGGTGGTGGAAGGATCATGCTATGGTACTATTCACTGTTTTGCTTCTACTTCACAAATATGTACTGTTTTGTGTTGAACGGTGACATAAAATCCTAGAAAATACATTGAAGCTTGAGGTCATAATGTGACAAAACGTGAACTGTTTGGGGGATATGAACACTTTTGCAAGGCCGTGTATGTAAACTGATTTCCTGCGCACACTTAGCCGCTGCTCCCACACACAGGAATACTCGGAGGCGCTTTGCTGAGAGGCGTGAAAGAGCGAGAGCTAAGTGAGGCCACTCCAGAGTGCTATTCTCTATATTGATTTCCCATTATCAGACCCTTAGTCCCTGTGGAGTCATTAGTGCCGGGATCAAACAGACAGACAGAGAAGGAGACTAATACCAGTCACTTACAGCAGCACGGGGAGATCACCTTACCTCCCTCCGGGCTGGAAGGCCAGAGAGGAGCAGAGGATGAGAGGAAACGAGTAAGGGAGAGAGTGGGGGCTAGTGGACGGACGAGTGCAATGGGCCAACAGATGGAGACGGCAATGTGTAGAAGGAGAGGAAGAGGAAAGAGGTGGGGTTTTACAGAGGAACAGTCATGGACAAATGGTAGGCAGACTTTGATCACTTTATTTGGCGGAAATATCTTCTATCCGCTCTCGTTTTAGCCAAGCCACCTAAAACGGTTTGTAGTTGGCTGGCTCAAATCAAAAGTTTTCTATATCTTCAATCCCAGACTTGTAGACAGTGCAGCCAATATACCGGCTGAAGCTCCTTTCTGTCAATAATTTTACAGTAAAGATGCAATGATGAATGGTTTTCATGTAGCCAGCAGCTGTCCCCTCACCAGAGAGACGCTTAAAAAAAACCAGAAGGAGCGAAAGACGAATATGAAATGTGAGATACTCATTTCGGTCCCTTCCGTCATAATTTCTGCGGATGTATTTATCCTCCAAGGACTTGATGGCAACAATGAATTTGTAGTTTGAATCAACACCATCAATCTTGTTCACTTCTGCCTGCCAGCGAGCTCTGAAAGCGCCGGTCCACACACCGAAACGCAGACTGACACACACATACACGCACGCACGCATATACACGCACACACACACACAGCTCAGACGGGGGGTGACCCTGGCCTGACCCCCCTGCTGACCCCCAATCTGTTCCCCAACCTCACACCATGAGAGACTGGGGCACACTGGGACAGAGCTCAAAGACGCACACGTACACAGTTTGGCATCCAGTGCAGTGTGTTGATCTGACGGATATCTCCTCAGACAGTGCAGCATGTGATCGTGCATGTGTCTAAGTGTGTGTAGCCTCTGCCCCCTCCTACTGGTGTTAATTGATTCTTGGTGTGCTTTGCTGATTGGTGTGAGGACCCCTAGAGGCGGGCCCAGTCTCCACCAGTGGCCCCCCTCCCCATTTGAGTAGCACCTTAGACTCACACACAAACTACACGGTACACACCACACAAACATACAATATGCTATATTTCTAAATATACATGCTGTTTGTCTACACAGTCCTCATGCACATGTGTTGATCATACCAGTAAGAAGTGGAAACACACACATGCACACACCCATGTCTTTGAGGGGGTTTTCACACTCTGGTAAAGAGGAAGCTGGCTGGCATACACGAGCAGATTGTGGCTCAAAGGAGATGATCTGCATAGAGAAAATGGGCATCTTAGAGGTGATTCATGAACAGCAAAGGTGGATGAGCATAGGTGTGTGCGTGTGTGTGTGTGTGTGAGAGAGAGAGAGATAGAGAGAGAGAGAGAGAGCGAGCCAAAAAGACAGTAAGAGAGATGAATCTCTGGTTATTAATTTCCAGCCGCGGCCCCTGGGTGAGATGTTAATATAGGGCTGATTGTGACTAATTTCTTATTAATTGCCATCAGCGATTACACAGTGGCCAGTAATGTGGCTAATTTGTTGAAATGAATTTGGTTTTCTGAGGCATTTTAATTGCTGCAGGTGGGCAGCCTGCTCTGCTCGCTGTCACTTTTGTTTTTCAACAGGAAACTTTTGAAGGTATGCAGCTGCTGCTGTGTGAGTACCACATGATTTATACGGCATAGTTTTAGTATGCATTGTATTATTAGTCATACTGACTAAGCACAAGGAAATACACTCTTAGTTTTGTCTTCAAACTAAATGACATGAAACATAGAAAGATGCTTTAGTACAGTATTTTCTGAAATAAACATCCATCCATTGTCTTCTTACCTGAAATTGGGTTGCTGGGATAACAGATCTATGAGGGAAACCCAGATGTGTCTCTCCCCATCGACACCATCAGTCTGGGGAACCTAAAGGCATTTCCAGGGCAAACAGGATTCCTAATCACACCAGTGGGCTCCAGGTCTTGCCTGAAGTCTCCCCCCAGAGGGACAAGCCTGGAAAACCTCCAAAGGGAGGCGCCTTGAAAGCTTCCTGATCTATCTCAGCCGACTTGTTTCAATCCGAAGAACCAGCGACTCTACTTCCAAGTCCCTTGAATGACGGCACTTCTCACCTTATCTCTAAGGCCGAGTCGAGCAGTCTGTTTAAGAAGCTAATTTCTTCTGCTTGTTCTTTTGATTGTGGTTCATGTCTTATGAGGGTCGGACTACTTGAACAGTGGTAAATCGAGAGCGTTTGTTGGTGCCTTAGCTCTGTTTTTTAAGTTTGAGAAATCCTCTAATTTTCTGCTGCAGCTATTTGGGGGTATCTAAACACTCCCTCTCACAAAACGCCGTCTATAACCACAAAGCTCCTTCTTGGAGCTGAATTCTCCAGCCGACCTTCAGCCTCACAGAGTGTGATTTCCACTCACTTCCACTAGACGAGTGGCAGCAGCAATTAGCAAACACCTGGAGGAACTGAGAGTCTTCTGAGCTCCTAAGAACATTTGTAAACAGCATAATGGAGTAGTATTGTTGTGATGACGTGCTGAAGGCAGAGTGTCAGAAATAGCAGGAGCTTCTTAAAGAGACAGAGGCCAGTTTCAAGGCACCACATTTGGTTGAAGTAACGTTTGTTATACAACGTTTTTATAAAAGCTGAAGGTAACATAGCTAATTGATAGTGCTAGAAAATGTCACTATGTGCCTGAAAAATTCATAATGCTGCCCCTGTAAATAGAAATTGTTTTGTTTCATAGCTGAACGTTGTGGCTAACGGATGCCGAGCACTATCAAGGTTTTTATTCAACATGACAAAACATGTCGTACAGCTTATATTTTAATTATGGTGACGTTATTTATATGAATTCTCCAGTTAGCTTTTTACAGACCCTGGACACTGTTCATTGCAGACTATTGAGATTCATTACAGGATGTAAAATCCTTACCCAGTGTTGCACTTCATTCTCTCTGTGAACTGGCCTTACTGTCCACATTCAGACCTTTGGATTTTTATATTTTCAGTGATAAATCAGCTATGGCCTTCTATCACTGTTTCTAATTTCCTACATTACACATAAACAGAGTAACAGTGGTCTCTGCTCACACACTTTTATTGCATTTCTTCAGAACATACAGAACTTGGGGAAAAAGACATTTTCTTATAATGCTCCTTCTACTTTGGACAAACAAGAAGACCTGAAACTGAGCAGCTTTCTTTAACCTAAGAGTTTTAAACATGTAATAGGATGGCTGCTTCTGTTCTTAATGCGTTATTAATGCTGAATTATGTTTTATTTTCAGTTTTAATAATTTATTATATGTATGGTAATAACAATGTTATGTTTTAACATGTTGTAGGTGTGCATACAAATATTTAAAACGTATCGCTCTTGGAGACCTTACTTCCTAAAAAGATCAATTTTATTTAGAAAAAAAATCTTAATCCATAAATAAAGTTGAAATAAGTAAGATTACAGAACTAAATGTCAAAAATATGGAATCATGAACCAGTAAGCAATGCAAATAGCATTTTAGCATTTTAGATAGGAGCCACTCATTAAAGAATAAATTTTTATCAACACTCTAGTTTTCTCTTATTCTGTATTGTCACATTGTTGCATTGACCTTACGTAAACATTAGTGTCCACACACAGTAAGACAATTGACTGAACAGCCTTTTAAAAGTAAGTAAATCATAGATATTTTGTGAGAAATTGTAAATAACAGGAGTATTCAGTTTACATGGTCAGGGAGGACATCAGATTTTCATCTTCAGTTGAAAAAAAAAAATTTGACATAATCAAGAACATTCAGAAAGTTTGCTGCTTCAAGTTCAACAATAATTACAGTTGAGACAGAGATGTAGTCAAATGAAGCGAGACCAAGTTGTCTGACTACAAATAGCAGAATTATATATGAGAGACAAAAATATAGGCACTTAATCCCACGAAACCTGGAAGCGCCCTTTTGGACTCCTTTAGTATGGAAATTTACAAAGCTAACAAATACTCCGGTGAAAATTTAAATAATTTGTTTTGTAACTTCAAACTCAATTTCAGAAATAATCATCAAGCCGTATTCAGATATTTGGTAAGTGAGGTGTATTTTATCTCGTACACCTTCGATGAAAGGTAATGCCTCTGAACAAAATTTGTTGCTTCTTTTTAAACCATTTATTTTCAGTCCTTCTGGTTCGGAAACAAGACCAGTGCAGATAGATAACTAGAAAAACCAGTGCCGCGCTCTGAGATTAATGTGCACGATGACTGAATGTAAACTTTCTTGTCTGTGCATGTGCAATCGTTTCTCCTTTTCTATTTGATGACATACATGCAAACAAATCCTCGCAGCATCATTGTAAATGACCCTGATATCTTATTCATCAGGTTTATTCGTCCTCCTCCTGCCGTATTTCTTCACACGTTCACAATCATTACTGCTGGGATCGGAGGTGGGGGGTGGAGGGGGGGGGGGCATTTAAGTTGTTGTCTTTGTTTGTTGAATGTTTATAGCTTCCGTTAGCACAGTCTCAACGACCACTGAGGAACCAGTAGATACAAAATCCAAATCCTCCCATAAAAGAGGAGATGCCCTCTGGGCAGCCATAGCTCATAGTTGGCCTGATTTAGTGGCAGCCAGGAATCCAGGCTTGAATAAAGACAGAGAGAGCGAGGGCAGAGTGGGAGAGATAGAGGAAAAGATAGCTCCCTGCGTGATAAATAGCCCCGGCTCCCTCTATTGCATTAGCCGTCCAGGCCGATAGATTGCGAGCCCAATAGACCCAGACGTATGCGATTGGTTTCTCATATAAAAGTTGCATATTAAATTCCTCCACAGGACTGTGCCCCCCAAGCATGAAGGAGGGATGGGAGAGATGGGAGTTAAAAAAGCAGAAAGTGGAGAAAGAAATGGAAGAGCAAGAAAAAGGCTTTTTATGAGAGATGAAGCGAAGGCAGACTTGGGGAAGCCTGAGAAGAAGGGGGAAAGCTAATGGCAGCAGGAAAGTAGTTTGATGGTGGAAAAGACAAATGGTGATGTCATGTATTTAATAAGTCCGTGGATATTGGGCGATGAGTGCGACCGTACGTCCATTTAATCAGTATTGCCTCCGAATGAAGATTTCTCTCCTGTTTTGTACACGCCCTCTCTTCCCTCCGTTCTCAGCCTTCCTCCACATGCTAACGACCCCTCTAATTGTTTCCAAGCTCATTAAGATGCTGCTGTTTTAATAGTAATTAATCCGTCATTTGCCAACATGCAAACACAGGCCACTGAGGTTTGTTCATTGCTGTTTCAATACACTGATAATGCAGTGGATGATTCAAAGCAGATAATATCCTGCTAATTTAGCTCATCACTGTTAATTGGTTGTTAAGTGCCTTTAATTACCAGGCAGGCTTTGGGATTTGGGTGTGCAGAAAGAGAGCGTTCGCCGTGATTGTCCCTGCCCGTCTAATGAATCTTGAGTGAACTTTGGAAAGTGAAACAAATGACCGAAGAGGAGACACACTCTGACCCTGTTTTCTCTTTCATATAGGCTGATTTCTCTCCTCTTTCCTTCTCCTTTGTCCTCCTGTCCCTTCCTCCATCTCCTTCTCTCTCTCTCTCCATCTCTTCCTCCAGATATTATTAACTCATTAAGTTTTTTTCATTATTTTTAATAAAAGATGAGTTATGGCTTTAGCCTCACTGTGGCAGCACACCACACCCCTCCTCTCTCCCTTTCCTCTTCAACCATTTACTCCCTTCCCTCTCTGCTCCTCCTCATCCTTCCCCCCCCACACCACCTCCAAGTCCCTCCACGTTTGTGCCTCGTCTCTCGGCCATGTTGCACGCTGTCTCTCTGATGCGTTTGACCCCTGAACTGCGGCTTCTGACCTCGACGCCGCCTCTTCCAACCTTTCGTCCATCTCCTTCACTTTCGCCACAGCTACACCCGTCTATCAATCATCTCTCTTTCTCATAGTGCTGAGCAGTCTTTAGATGGCATTCATAAGATTTATGATTCATGATCCGCTCTGTTTGTGTGTGTGTGTGTGTGCGTGTGTGTGTGTGAGAGAGAGAGAGAGCGTGTGTGTTTGAAGAGAGAGACAGTGGAAAGAAAAGGGGATAAAGCGAAAGACAGACTATAGAGATAGAAAAAAAGTGTCTTGTCGATGACACAGAATAATGACAATATCCATGATTGATAGCCTATCTGGAGCAAGTCGGGTGTGTGGGTGCTTTTTGTGCCTTTGTATGCATGCGTACGCTGCTGTGTTTGCTCTACATTCATTGGATGTTAAAGAAGCGGTGATGAATGGTTTTCATGGGGTTTGAGATGCCAGTGGTCACAGGAAAAGGGTGTCAAGTGACCAGGACTGTCAAGGGACAGGGTATTATTTTTCTTGCAAAAGAAGGAGAAGAAGAAACCTGAATCAATTTGTGGCAAATAAGAGCAGTTAACCAGCGTCCACTTGTCTTGTCCTCCATACTACCGGCAAAATTGGATTAAAAAATCTTTTTAAAGGCTCTTATTACATTTGGGTTTGGGTGTTTTGCTGCTAATAAATACTCACACTCCTCGCATCGATGGAAAGAATTGTGTACAGTAATCGTTCTTCCTTACTCCTCCGAGCATTATTTTGGTGTGAGCATTTAAGGAGAAAATCTACAGTTACTGTGCAAGCATAAGCTGCAAAAGAGGTTCCTGCAGGCTCTGCACCAGAACCAAGTAAAACAGTTTTATTTTTCTTATATAATTTTCAGTTTTAGACTAGAACAAACGAATGTATGTGACATCAATACATATATATTTGTACCCAAATAAAGCCAGGTATGATATGAGACCAAGACTCTTTAAAACATGAAAACATCCTGTGTTTCTAACATATTTGAACATTTAATATTAGAAGAAAACAACAAAAACGTAAATAAAACACCTTTTTGCAAATTTCTGTAACAGACTATAAAAATTACAAAATTTTTATAGTATTTTGTAATTGTGATGAATAACTCAGGACATCCTCACATTTATTCTCTATTATAAGCTGAAGTTACACTCAAACAGATACTGATGTGCATGGTCAGAACATTGCCAATCAGCATTTTTGAAGGGGATTTGATATTTAAATAGTTTTAATATTTAGACTTTTAGTTTGAGATTGAACACGACAGTGATATCTAAGGAGATTATCCAAGGCCTTCAGAAAGATGATGGCAGCAGTGAAAGAGTCGACAGTGAGTGTAGGACATTTTAAATAACCCAGCCTAGTGATTCAACCGGGTTCATTGTCAAAGGCAGACTGCAGGATGCAGCAAGAAGCCCTGAAAACCTTACATTTCATCGTAGCACATAACGGCAGACTCTTGCAATGACCAATATGAAAGCGCAATCAGAAGGAACCGGCTCAGGTTTAATTTTCCTTGGAGGTGTGCAAGAAGGAAATATTTGCTCTTGATGGAAAAACATGACGTTTTGCCAGGTAGAATGTAAATCAAGTACAGGACTTCTGGAATGATGTTCTTTACCACATACAAGTCTAAAACAGAATACTTTGCCCACTGGAACAGTTGGTATTTGGCAGATTTAAACTGAATGGATTATAATATATCCTAAAATATTATTGAAAAACAACTTTTATCAACTTTGAAGAAGAACTTTTTACTATTTAAAAAAATAGTTAATTTAACTTAGGTTGTTTTTATTGCAATAAGAAGTTTTAAAGATAAAACACCGTAGTTACACTACATGCTTAAAGAAATCAGTTTTTCAACCTCTCTTCAATCTCTACAGAGATTGATCAAAGTTGATCAAAAGTTGATCAATCTCTGTTGTTATTTCAACTCCTCATTATAAAGTTAATCTACATTTATCAGTGTATGTGATTTCAAAAAGCAACACATTATGTGTGTGTTTGCAAGAAGGAAGTCTGTTGCCATGTTTCTGGATTTAGCAAAGATAATATTATAAACATTATAATGTTTATAATATTATATATAATATTATTTAATATTATATATAATATAATATTATATATTATACCTGGGCATAACCCAAATTACCTGGGTTATGCCCAGGTAATTTGGAAAGACTCCTGCTTTGGCAGTAATGGAATATGTTCCAAGTGTTGACTTGCATGAAGTTGCACTGTCACTTTAATTGAACTAATGTTAAATTAGTGACCTTTGTCTCACAGGATGCAAGTAAAGTCTGTCACGTCAGCCATCAACAGACCACATCAGGATTAGTAGTGGATGTTTCAAAATGGGCTCCAATCAAATCTACACCCATTCTTTAATTGCAAAGAAAATACAGGGCATTAAAAAGTCGCACCATCAGGCTCTTGAAGAGTTTTTACAGGTTTTTCACAAGGGCAATCACTGAACTGAATGATGCTAGGATGTCACACAAAAAGTGACGTTTATCCAGTTTATGTTTATCTGTTTACAAGTCTGCTGGAACTCCAACTCTGAGAGTGATCCTGTTTTATTTTATGTTTCATTTATTTTTATGTTTACGGAATATGTTTTAGTATGGCAATCTGGAAGTGACATTCATTTCGTGTTTGCAGTTATCTTTATGTTCACACAATATCTTGGCACCTCACAATATTGGCTGTGTGTGTGACAGAGTTGTGTGTGTGTGTGTGCATGTGACATTTATTTTAGGTTATTTTACCTCTCCTTTTGAGAGCTGTTTTTACACTAGTGCAATTAAAAAAAATATATATAAACAATAATTAAAGGAATCTTGTGTCCTGAATCTAGAAGGAAAAAAAAAATCTGCATTATTAAAAAAGGTTTTTCATCTTAAATGCCAAATTTGAGTGTTTTTTTAAAAGATTAGTTTCTTGAAATGTGCTTACATAGAACTAATAATTTAAAATACATGATCTTTTACAGTATATGTTATTGTATGCCTCCAAAGAGTTCCTCAAAGGAAATAACTAACTGCTTGTGTGACATTTTCGAGTAACATTTTCAGATAATATGCTGTCACTCAAGTTCTAAACAAATACATTATGCTCAACAACCTTCATTTCCACCAAACAGAGTATTTCAGGAATTTCCTCTTCTTCGTTGCTCCTTATATATATTTTCATTACTTGTTATTTTATAGGAACAAGGCGTGTATTGATTTCATTCACCGGTAGTGTTTATATTTCAATTCAATAGATACATTTGTCAACTTTGCACAACACTAGGAACAAGAATGTGTGAGTGTTGGTTATAATTTCACAAAATGAACACATTACACACATTGTATGCTACACATTTAAATCAGGGGCCGATTTACTGAAAGTCTCTTCACCCTTTTTTGTCTCTTATTGGCTGGTTTTCATAGAACATGCAATTCTTGATAAATTTCTCTTTCCAAAAAGCTCTTTCCAAGTTCGAGATGCGGTGCGTCATGTTTCCACTGGAGTGCACTCTGGAGTCAGGATGAAAAATGTCCACAAGTTAATGAATGTGGCGATCCATGAGCTAATTGGCTGGTGCCATTTATTCCTGCAGAGCTTCAATACTTTCTGTTTGCCTTCCCACTGTGAGACCACATTGATTCTTACTGATGAGGTCTGGAGTATTGAGATCTTGGGTTTTCTTGTCTTTTCTCAAAATTAGTGGTGTTGAATCCTAAAGGAAAAACAAAAAAGACAATAAAAAAGTTTCTCTATTCATAGTACTGTGTCACAAAAAAGAAGCTATCTTTTAAACAACCTAATTTCTCTGTGAACCATGTATTTCCAGTGAGTCATGGCACTGCTCAAAACATTCAGGATGTATTTGATTTATATATAAATCTAGGTTCAAATATAACAGTTGAAAGAAGCATATTGTGTGATAAACTGTGCTAATGCTGAAATGGTCCTCTATGTAGTTTAGTGGAGGAGTCAGTGTCCATAATAAACCATTTGAATTAGTATTAAAGCTACATGGGCTGTTACAAAGTATATATAATTTATTTTTTACGTAAAGCCTCAACATCAAATGCGACTCTAAAGTCCCATTTGACTTGAACACAGCCATTGCTTCAGAGCAAAAAATAAGTCAAAGCTACTGTCTTCACATAGCTATATCTGATGCCTTGAAACTTTCGAGAACCTCCTGCCCTTTTTCCTGCTGGTGCAGTTTACAAAAAGGGGCGCTGGCAATTCTTTGCAGAAAACAAGGTGAGCCCTTGCAGTACTTTGCAAAATTATATTCCCTGAACATTTTATGTGATAGAACAACTCAAAGTAATGCACACTTCCAAATGTGAAAGGCACAACTTTCAGTTACTCTGCTTTACATTTTTTATTCAGACTAGAAGAGTCAACACTTTGTAAAATCTCTTTTCACTGTGAGGAACTGGACTTGTAAAACCACCTTCTGAATTATTGATATGCTGTGGTGCTTTGAACTGGTGAGAAAAAGAAGTAAATCAAAAACCAGAGTTCTCAATTTAAAGGCCTATCTTCATTCATTCATTCATTCCTACCCTCACCTAGGGTCCTGAGATGTGGATCGGGATCCACATCTCAGGACCATGATGATCAAAAGTACCATGATGTTCAAGTACTTGAACACTGAAATTAACTCCTCACTATTAGGTGAGGAACTGGCAGGACGAGAACTGGTTCTGTTAAACGTTTGGACATCTGTTCAGGATGACTCTCTTTAAAAACATGGCCCATTAAGACGAGACTCTTGGGCTAATCCAAAATGTACTGGAGAGACAATATATCCATTCTACGTTGGGAATGACTTGGGGTCACACAGAATAAGATGGAGAATGTCACTAAGAGAAGGGATGTCTGGATTTTACTGGGCCTTTAAAACCAGTCATCCCATATCAGATAAGTGGAAGAGAATGGAGGGAATGTGTAAACTATTTTATTTCCTCTTTACAATTGCCAACTGTGTGTGTTAATCTGTCACATACAATTCCAGTTAAAAGCTTTTGTTGTAGTGTGACAAAACAGAATGATGATCAATAGTTATAGAAACAAATTATGGCTTTACTTTTTTGCTTTCTCCAAACTTTTCACAACATCTTTGCAGGGGACATAAAAACAAGCAGTGAAACTGGATAACAAGTGCTGAAAGCAAATTTTCTTGGCCTAATAAGCATATTGCCATATGGCCCACTGCACTGTGGATGACACAGCAAGGATCTGTGTCACAGTTCATTTGTTCTGGGCAAGATATGGCCTGTGGGGGCTATAGTGCTGTCAGTATGTGCCGTATATCTACTTACATGTGGCATTATGGTTGGTTCTGCTGTGGCACTGAATATGTGGGGGGTTGTAGCATCTCCGTCCATCTTCGTCTGTCTGTCTTGCTTTTTCCTCAGGCTGGCTGATACTGGATCAGAGGTGTACAATAGGCTCAGCACAGCACTGGCTCACTGAATATAAAGGGATGACACATTCACATAGAAAGCTAAATTAACTTTGTGTTTTACAGAATGGTAGAATATCTCATAAAATAGAGCCAATCTTATTGTTTCAGTATGACTCTCCAAATGAGGGCCTCTTTAATGCATGACAGATGCATCATCATAAGATGTCAATCATAAACTAAGAGCTGAAGTTTAATGTAAATACACAAAGTTCCAAAAGCCAAAAAACAAGTTACCCCTGATTGCCACTGACATCTGTGGTAGCGGTGCCATTTGTAGACTGAGTGGTTGGAGCAGCTCCTCTGCTGCTCACGTCCTGAAGCATGACATTTTGAGATGTTATTGCTTCTGTACAGGAGGCAGAGGTGTGGCCACACAGCAGTGTCACCTCGGTGAGCTGCTTTCGGGCTAAGAATTGAAAGAGGAAAGGCAAAATAATTGTAGGAGAAAAACATGCTAAAACAAACACCGGATAATTTGACCGAAGATTATGCTATTAGCCACTTCGAAGCAGCTGCATCACCTGCTGTAAAAGTGGGAGAAGATTGCTGACTTCTCCAGCCATTGTATGTAGGGAAACGGCATCTCAGTAGATGAGCATAAGCTGACCTGAAGTCTCTGTTTAGGGCTCCGTAGATGACAGGGTTGAGGGCTGAGTTGGCATATCCCAACCACAATACAATAGGGAATTCTGGTACTATGCCAGGGTCTGGATGCTCCTTGAGACCTAGCACTGTGAATAATATGAAATAAGGCAACCAACAGACAACAAAAGCTCCAATCACAGCTGCCAATGTCAGTGTGGCTTTGTGGTCTCTTAGTGCCACAGCTGTCACACCAGAAACCAGGGTAGTACTTGTGGAGGGGCTGTTCCTGCAGTTATAGCTGGTGATGCAAATGGGTCGGGCACTGATAATTCGCTTGGCCTGTGCCCGAGCAATGCGAAGAATTTGAAGATAGGTCCAGCACATAGCCAACAGAGGCAGATAGAAGGTGAGAAGAGAGTCTGTAAGTACATAAGGCCTGTTCAGCTCGAAACGACATCTCCTCTCAGAAGCCCAGGGCCCGTGATTCTGCACCGTGCCATTAACAGTGTTCCATCCCATTTGAATTGGCAAGAACGACACAGCCACTGACACTGTCCAGACACTCACCAAGGCTACAGCAACTCTCCATGGCAACACCAGAGAGGTGTATCTCAGAGGCATGGTCACTGCCAGGTACCGGTCCACACTAATGGCGAGCAGCGTTAGGATAGAAGCCGTGCACAGCATGACATCCATGGAGATGTAGAAGTTGCAGAAAACTGGGCCGAACGGCCACTCATCACTGAGCTGGAGGAGGGCGGAGAACGGGAGGACCAAGAGGCCGAGCAGGAGGTCTGTCACAGCCAGTGACACAATGAAGCAGTTAGTGAGGCAGCGGAGGCGTCGTGAGGCGCAGACAGCTAGACACACCAGCACATTACCACCCACAGTCAGGAGGATGAGGAGGGACAGGATGACACCCAGCATCACTTTTGACAACATTATTACTGGTGCGTCACTGGAGACAACGTAAAGTCTCTGCTGTTGAAGCTGATTGTGAACCACAGTTTTATGCTGTGTCTTTTACTTCAATGGAAAATTCTCACTTTTTAGGAAGTACAGGGACACATGCTAGAAGCTTCAACTTGACAATGTCATTTTAAAATCTTTTGTTGATGCTTAGATCGTTTTAAAAAATCTGTCAAGCATGCTGTCCTTTCAGCTTTGGCTGTCCACATACACATTTATTTTCATGAAAAAAAAAAAAAAAAAAAAAACACCTAAAGGTTCTGATTCTAATGTGTGATATCCTCTTTTTGTCCAAACATTTTCATCTCAGAGTAAAGCCGGGTAGTCAGCTTTCCCTTCTGGACAAATACTGTGACTTAGAGGTGAAACCTTTTTCCATCTGTTTGCTAGTTGTCAGCGTTCCCTTCAATGCCATTTTCTGTAGCTGTAGTGACACCTAGTGGACAAAGATGATAAGTACAGTTAGCAAGAGAGGTTTTTTGAATCGTGTTCCATTATCAAATGCAAATTACATGGTAATTTTTTTCCCACTGAGCTGTATAATTTTCTGGATTTACAAAAGCCTATCAAATATGAATTTATAATAATCTGTGAAGAATGTTATACATCTGCACTAGAATGACATTGAAAATATAAAAACTCAACAAAAGTAATGCATTTATAGAAGGTAACATAATGTTTGACATTCAAAAGAAAAATCAGCTTTACACCAATCAGTGAGCCAAGTGGTCTGCAGGAGGTAGATACTCCATTACCTCTAATGAGAAAGCTTGGCAGATCAAATATGAAGGGCTTACTAGAGGATAAAAGAAAAAAAAAAGAAAAACAAATCAGACACTACAATCAACATGAAGAAAGAACATTCTCAATATCCAGAGAAGGCATAGATTGTCACATACTAGAAGTATTGATAAAATTCTATTAAGAATAATCAGAATGGCTCTTAAATAAGAAAAAAAAAATACAGGATTGTCAGAAAAAACATGTGGAGGCAGCATAATAATCATTGAGCGCTATGCATCCGAGCATTCAGTGACGCTGGGTCGGCAAAGTGGTTATTGAGAATTTGATTAAATATGAGAATTTAGATGAAGTGGGGAGTGTATATGGACATGCTGCTGAGAAGAAACAAAATTGAACCTTAGATTATATCTACCTTGCTCATGACAAGACAAAAGACACACACTTTTATTTAAGGATGTGGTTTCTCAATAATCTGGTACCACAACCTAAAAAAGATTGGGACTGTTGAATTGTCTGCCTTTACACAAACATATGATCATAGTCATCACTAAATGTTTGGATTGTTTTACTTATGTTTTTTTTTTATACCATTTGGTACAGAAAATATGTTAAGACATCCACTCAGATATGCTTCTCCTTTTTTCCACTGCAAACAATTCAGCAAAATATGATTGTCACTGCAAGATGCCAGAATCTGCTACAAGATGTACATGCATTTGTTATCATAGATTCTAGGTGTCTTAATCTCAGCTTTACCAAACTCTCAAAATGCATTCAGGCTCACACAATTTAGTACATTCATCCAACTCATAACTGTGCTTACAGAGAAGCCCCTTATAGGCAATTAGCTACTGTGTGTGTATATATATATATATACAGTATATATATATATATATATATATATATATATATATATATATATATATATATATATATATACTATGCTAGTTTTGTACTTTGCAGATCTATTTTGATAATCTTTGTGGACTTCATGTTGTTTTTTTTTAATCCTACTTTAAAAATAATTTAATTTGTCCTGAACATTCATCACTGATTTCAAGAATTTTCTCTGGACAAACCTGCTTAGCTTATTATCTTAACATGTTTTATTATAAGGCTCTAAAAACCTCTATTTCTGGGATAGCAGTATTTTATTTGTTTTGCATTTTTTGTTCACAGTTGTCATGTGTCATTATCGAACCTGAACTACGCAGGTTGGAATAAGGGAGGAAAACAGTCTTTTGCTATGAATGGTGAGGTCAAATTACTGTAGATTCATAAAAATAATAGTATCCGACTTCCCACATGCACAGTTTGATTGCTTCATTTTAGTCTTGCGGTTCTTTCATTATGGTGACAACTAATGACCAAATCATCAGCAGGCTGGCAGCTTAGAAAGCATTGGCTTTGGGTGGTTTAAACAGCTACTTTTCTAACTTCTTGCTTCAGCTGTACCGCAATACGAATGCCAGCTTGTGTGTTTTGAAGAGTACCAAAAGAATAATATCCATCAATACAGTTAGTGAGATGTGGTCTTTGCTAACTTCCAGGTGTTTTATGTTCTCTGCATGTCTGCTCCTGATGCTATGTGCTCCTGTTGGCATCAATCAAAAAAAAAACAAAAAAAAAAAAAACCTCCCTGCAGTGACATTAATCACCCGCTCTTTCCCTTCAATATTTCCTCGTCTCTTATGGTCATTAGGAGTTGATTGATGGGGTTAGATGTTTTTTCTTTTTTTGTTTCCATTAATGTTAGCTAAAAGTGTTACCCTTGTGTTCAAGGGTAATATGCCTAAGACTGAAAAGTAACCATTCACCTTTCCTCTTTATTCTGTAAATATAAATACAATTTTACATGGTGGTATGAGTACACTCTTATAAATTCCACTTAAAACATGTAGTTTTTCTACCTTTCAGGGACTCAGAAGATCAGTGATGACTGATTGAGTTTTTACTATATGCAACATGTATTTTGATATGGAGCTATTACTACAAATAAACATAACCTACAGTCATTTGCCACTTCTTAAGTGTTCTTGGTAGTATCAGATTAGTCCTCTTTTTGTCCTTTAGAAATGTCCTAATTTGTTTTAGCATAGAAAGATCAAGATAATGGAAAGTGTACTTAGAGATTTTGGTCCTTTTTGGCATGATAGCATCACATGGTTACCTCAAATATGTTAACTCAACATCTATGATATGAATATCCTATTTCATCTTGTCCCTAAGCTTTTGTATTGTTTTGAGGTTTGGCGACTGTAGAGGTCGCTGGAGGTGAGTAAGCTTGTTGTGATGTTCAAAAACCTTTTTATCTGTTAATATCCATTTTTTGTAAGCCTGTTTGAACTGCAGCCTTAATTTAAATTCAAATCAATTCAATTCAGTTTATTTACATAGCACCAATTCACAATGGATGCCATCTCAAGACACTTCACAGAAAAAAAAGCATTCCAATTGATCCTAGTTATCAAACAGTGCAGTGAAGTTCAGTTCATTATTCAAACGAGTTTGAAAGGTTTTCTAGCAAAGAAAACTTAGCAGATTGTATCGAGTTATTGAGTTACAGCAATCCCTCACGCTCAGCGTGCATGGAGAGGAAAAACTCCCTATAAACAGGAAGAAACCACCAGCAGGCCCCATATGCCTCCTGTTGTCAGATTTAATATTCACGGTATGGTACATTCAGCGAGTTGTTGTCTGAGCTTTTGTTGTGTCTTTGTATAATTTTAAATCAGTTTTCCCATTTCTCGGCGGCCGTAATGTCGAGAAGACATTTTCTGTAACCAGCCTATTGCCTTTGGATATTTTCTTTTACTCTGAGCATTTCTTTTTTGTAAATCTAAGAGATCATTGAGGAAAACCCAGTACACCAGCAGACTGAAACACTCAGGTCAGCCCATCTGGCACCAACAATCATGGCATTTTCAGAGTCATTTCAATTCACTTGTGCCCCATTCTGATGATTGGTTTGAATTTCAGCAAGTTTTATTCACGACGTCTAATTGTATGAATGCATAAAGTTGCTGCCATGTGATTGGTTGTTTTGCAGTTTGTGTTCACAAGCAATCGTTTAAGTCTAGCTAATAAAGTAGATGATGCTGGTGGCCTTTTGTCACTGTTACCCCTTCACTGTTGTGAGTCTGTAACAGGAGCACAGAGAAGACAAGAATTGAGGCTGAATATAGTTTAGCATTTTTGCCTTCGTTAAATTTCTAGTGCTAGATGAGCAAGAATATTTAGCCTGTGCATGGCAGAATAAGGCTAAGCATTTGACAGAATGAGTGTATCTGTGTGGAGAATATCTCTGAGTCAGTGACTGGTGGGTAGAATTTCTCTTGTTTGAATGTGTATGTAGGTTTGGTACAGACGAAAGAGATGGACACTGGCTTCATGTCAGGACAAGATGGGAGAGGTTTAGGCATGATTAAAGTATCATCTCAACTGTATGACTGTACTGCTTTACAGAAATCTGAACTCTTCTAATCTTCGTCTTTTTCTGACCAGTTGGAGCTTTTGAACATCTTCCAGAGCAAACAGTGATCGTCCAGCAGCCCACCAGAGCTTCAAGAGCGGCTTGCAAATGCAAGTAATGACTGGGACATTTTATCTGGGAGGATCAAAGACTTATGAGACACACATTTCAGCAGTTTTCATCATCAAAATCTTTCTTGCACTGTGAGCCCACTTTCTGAGTTTATGTCTTCAAGATCACACACAGATAACTCCTCAATTATCCAAATTTGGAATGTGTAAGATACCCAAAGTATCTTTCACAATAATATAACAGGGTTAGATTTTAATATTGAATAAGGTGGACTATGTGTTCCCTACTATTTCTTCAAATTTACCATTTTTATTTTGGTCAGTACATTTTCGACCGGGTTTTTAATCCAGTTAAGATTTATTTTAATATTCTGTCTTAACCAGACACCCATCAGAATGTGATGAGCCCACGTCTGAAAGAGGGTAGCAAATATCTTGCTTTCGTTGTTTTCAGTGATATGCTCCTGTCAGACTTACTTCATTAAAAATAAAATCAAGTGAGTCATGCTGAGGCAATGTCCTAGAGCTGAAAAAAAAAGCAAAATGAGAAAAACCGATCGCTTATTTACGCTTGGCTGTTTTAAACCTGACCATCTGATGTTTCTCATAAATGCCTTGTTATGGTTGTCCCTCGTAACAAACAGCCGCAACTGTCACTGCATCTTTATAATCACATCCAGGCTCACGTGGTCACGACGGTCCAGACGGACACTCTCGCACGACCAGTACCATATGTTTGGTTAATGGGTTTTAAGGACAGTAAGGGGCTGGAAATAAGTGCTCTTTTTTTCAAAAAAATCACAAAGGCTGTGTTGCTTTCAGAGGTTTCCCGAGGAAGACCGTTTCATGTTTTTGCATGACAAAAAGATGTCTTTGTGTTTGTAGTTTTAAGATGTTAAGATGTGGTCTGACAGCTGAAATTGTTTCCTGGGTGTTTCTCCTACGGAATCAAAGTTTTGTTTCAGCTGTCAATAATTGTCAAAGGTGTACAACTTTTCTCAAATCAGTCTTTAAACATACAGAAGCATGACGTTTCACCATCATTGACCATGTTCCTTTAATGGTTGCACTGGTCAATTACTTATGGATTAATTTGCAAATGTTCAAAACTGAGACGAACCTCAAAAGATACGGTGAAATTTTAAAGCACATTTTTTAAGGATTCCTCTTTAACAGCTTCCTTTGCTTTTTGCCTATCCTCCAAAAAGAAAGATGAAAATGAGCCCAATAGGTTTTATTCGGCTTTATGGATGCCCCTGCTGCTCAGAACGTCTCTGGTGAAAAGAGACCAATTTTGTGTATGATTAAAGGCAAGCTCGAAAAAGAAGCAGCAAAAGGAAACCAAAACCTGCAGTGACTCTTTAGATCATATAAACTGAAACTGAAGTGATGAGGTTATTTATTACTCAGATTGGATCCGTTGCTTACATTTTGGGATCATGCATCCCAGGTGTACATCCGTTTTTGCTTTTAGCTTATTTTACCACCCTGATTGGGTTTTATGAAATGAGTATTGAAGCAATATCTGGTCTTTTTAACTCAAAACTTTATCAAAGCAATCCTATCTTCTCTGTAGAGTAATTCGTCTGAACATGTTTATGTCGAATTAAGAAAATGGAGGTTAATTTCACACTTCGCTGATATGTCGGTCGATTGGGGAAATCAACTTTTCTATTAAACTCAGTCTCAGGAAACATGAAAACAACTTTTAAATTATTCACTATACAATAAAATTTTCTGAAGACAATGGGATTGCTTCAAACTCTACTCAAAATGAAACAGTTTCTACCATATTTGCATATTAAAATGTTCACACAGTAGTTTACTTTTGGTTATGAGAGGTAAGCTGCAAATATGGGTTCATATATCAAGATTTAACAGATGTGAGACTGAAAATGTTATTATGATACCTACTGCACTTTAGTTATACAAAAGTATAGATAATATAAAGTTCTAAGAAACAGAAGATGAAGAAGAAAATTATATGATTAAGTGGCTTTAGATAATTAAATATTAGTTTAAGTTCTTACTGTAATGCTGTCTGTAAAGGTCCATAAATTATGAAACCATGTGGGTTAGCAGATCAACATAAATTATTTATTTATCCTAGTGAATTTCAACACAAAACCAAACATTGTGTTCCTTTTTCTAATTTGCTTCTATAAACTGACCTTCTGCTGCATTGTGTGTGCTACTGTTACACAGTGTGTGTGAAGGAGTGTGCTTGTTTGTGTGCCCACATCTGTCTACTTGTCTTTTCTTGAGTCACTGGAGTAGAAGGGAAAAGGTCTGGGATGGTGGGTTGCTTAGTAACCATTGTGTGTTTTGCCCAGTGGAGGGGAACTCTGGAAGTGTGAAATTGAAACACATTGAGCAACGCGTGCTTTATCGGAGACCAAGAGGGGGAATCTAGCAAATAAAATATTCATGCACACTAACAGCATGTATTTGTCGCACACGCCTAGACACACACAGGTGCGCTAACGAGTTCAGGTCGGATAATTGATTGGCTTCAGAGTGTCAGGCTTACTGCACTTTGATTATTGTAGCAATGTAGAAAGCTTCCACAAAATAGAAGCCTGAGGACTTTTAGTAAAATATGAATAGAGAGAAGAAAAAAAAAACACATTAAGCTTCAACCTTTTTTTTTCTGTCAGATCTTACATTTACATGTTTTTGCTGCTGTTTTTTTAAAGAGATGCTTCCTCTAAAGAGCTCAGCTCAACACATTGCACTCTGACCGTGTCACGACACTAAACCACATCCTCCCAACATTTGACTGGTTCACTGCAGAGTCACATAACTTTCTGAGACGAGTTTAGTCTCCGTTTTCAGACATGTAATTCACTTTCAGTGGCTATGCTGCAATAAATACTCAATCGGGACATTTGAAGAAAGGTTCCACATCAGACAACCCAAAAGAAGAACAGCAGCTTAGTGGTTAACTAACCTATTCTCATGTTGGTCACCTGACACGAACAACATGTTCTTTGCATGTTCTGATGTTTACTTCTGAAGGTTCCCCATTTGTATAATGTCCAATACATGTGCTTTCCTAAAAGGCATTTGAACCTTTGGCCTCATGTTTTCCCAAACCTTATTGAGTTAGTTTGTAACTAAAAACTGTGGAAGTGCTTAATATATCTTACAAAATGGGGAAAAAAGGAAAAAAAACAGTCCAACATGGGAACAGGTTTATTAAGCATCTATTATTGTTGGGAACTGAATTCCAAGCTCCAGTCTGCTCAACCCACTTTTTTATTTTAATGCTCATAAATTAACAAAGATTGATATGAGCAGCAAAAGGCTTGCTATGTCTTTTCCTTTTCCCGTCTGCTTATTTGTATTTGCTCCATCTTCTTGTTCATCTGTCTTTCATGGATGCTTGCAGTGCATTCTGCTTCTATGTGTACATTTTGTAAAAATCAACCAGAGGTTAAAAGTCAGACCATCTGCTAAGAAGTTTGAGACTTGTTTGTTTATTTTTTCCTACAGCTTCATTATAAGAATATACAGACTGAATATTGTAATTATCTCATCAAACCACCCTCTTTTGTACATGTCTATTTCCAGTTCTCTTCAGTGTAATTCAAATTTGTACACATAACACTTTGAAAGCTCAAACGTAACCGAAAGGGGCTGACAAAACAAGATAAATAAAATCATCACAACTAAAACCAAGCTATAAAATAAAACAGAAACATTAGCATTTTCACACCAGTTTCACAAATGGAAATGCTTGCAAATCTAAATTCACATCACATCATTTTCTCAAAGACACCTTTAGGTCTTTTGAAGTGAGATGTTCTTTTTGTAAAAAGGAAGTTGTGATGCGATTTGAGTACTCCTGAGCAAGGACACGTAGAACTAGCCACAGATTCTGCTTCTCTAAACTGACCTTTGTCTGCATCTGCATTTGAATGCAAATAAAAATGGGAAGCCTGCTGAATCTCATAGCAAGAGAAGAATGAATACATTTAAGCTTTCATCTTTGTGGACACAATTTAGGACATAATAAAACCGACACATCACAGATAATTATTGGAATCAGTTGTAAAATGATTGAAATACATGTATGTGAATTAGCTAAGAAAATGCTGAAAAAGCAGACTTAATGCTGTTGCACAAATAAGGAAAGGTTGAGAAACTGAAAAGCAACAGCAGGACAGTCCTGCACCTCCGTCTGGTTGTTCAAATCTGACAACACGTTGTGCCTAAAATAATCGACAAACATGAATGTTTATACTCACCTCGGGGCTGCTTTTCCCTCACTGTGCGGACGCTCCTGCTACTCAGTTGCTCTCCCAGAGAGAACCACAGTGTGTCTCATGGAGAGTGTGTGTAATGAGGGGTTGAGAGAGAGAGAGACAGAGCAAGAGAGAGAGGAGAGAAAAAGAGCCAGGAAGGTTTCTTGAATAATCCTCTCTCTCTCTTTGTAACTTTCACTCTGATTCTGCTCTATTGTTCTCATTTTACACATCTCCTTGGGTAATTTGCTTTGGCTAGGCTTGAAATAGCTTATTCATTTTCCTGTCATTTCTTCAAACCTGCCTGTGCAAGCTTCAGCAAAAGACAACCTGTGCAAGCAGGTTGTCTTTGACTGTAGGCTCCTTACTATTTTTTATCTTTTAATTCAGACAATTTGCTATTTTCAAGTTGTAATTTAGGTGCTGAGGAGCTGAGCTCTTTGGGGTTAATATGAGTAATATATTCCCCCTCATGCTTTAAAACACATACAACTGTAAGCCGGAACAATTGTAAAGGGATATATCTTTGAAAATCAGTCACAGTCCCAATGTTAGCAATAGAAAGGTCCTTTTCCTGAACCTTTCAATCTATTTTTCATGCGCTGACGTTAGAGAGTTGTGACGTGTCTCCTTTTTTTCTTTTCTTTCCAAAGACGATTCATCTTCAGACCTCAAGGAAAAGTCGTTATCATTTCTCTTTTTATTGCCTTTGTCCATTTTTTCTCTCTCTCTTCTTATCACTCCAGCAGAGTGAATTCAAGCTGAACATAAAATGTCTGGTTTGAATCCAACGCCTTTTTCTGTCCATGGTCTTGTTCAGATCTTAGCTGAAGCTGAATTAATTAATTCTCTCTCTTTTTGTGTCACCTGCCTCTCTTTATGTCTTTATCTTCACGTCAGTTCATCTCTGCCAATTTCTGGAAGTTTTGATTTTTTGCGCTCCTTGAGATTTCTCCTTGTGAGTCATAATAACAAGGTTTTAGTATTGTTCTGCTGCAAAACCCTGAAAGATAACCTATCTTTATCTCACATTTCTTTATCCTTAAATCTTCAGATGGTTTCCTACAACTACCAGGTTTTTCTCTCTCCCTTTCAGAGGTTTTCCTGGAGTTACCCTGCAGCATCTAATGATATTATCATGATTGTCGAATCCATAGTGAGTTGCTATATGTGACGACAAGAGCACCTTTGAATATTTTAATCTGTGACATACGCTGCGTCCGTAAGTGTGTTTGTGACTTATTCTGGGGGTATTCTCTGCTGTGGCGGGTTTTTGTTTATAGCGTGCCAGTATACACTGTAGGAGAAAAAACAACAAGAAAAAATAAAAGTGTAGGAGTAAGAAGAAATAAAATATAGTAAACAGACCAAGAAACAGAATATTTTGGAACTATTAGTTAGCAAAAATGGTAAAGTGGTCCCAGAAGAACTGATAGACTTTACCCACTTTCCATATCAGAGCCTTGCAAAAGTATCCACATCCAGTCTTCCCACATCACAGGCACAAAGCTCAGTTTAATATATACAGATTTTATGCAAAAGACCAACATCCAGGAATGACAAACACTGAAATGAAAGGAAATAATGCATGTTTTTAAAAAAAAAAATCATTTTTGCAAAAGACAATCTAAAAAGTAAGGCCTTTGTCACGGAGAAGTGCTTATCTTGTTGTAGAAACAGCAAGTTTTGGGGTATGTGCTTTCCAGCAAATTAAATGTTTGTGCACTCGTGTTTGCAAAATGGGTTAAACTTAGTCAGACTGAATGACGAGCATCTGTGTGAACAACTTTAAAGTGCTCCCACAAGTTTTCAACTGGACTTAGATCTTTGCTGAGACATAATACACCAGCATTCAATTTGTACTTCTGCCGTTTATTATTGGTGAGTACATGTGAATGTATTGGAGTAATGGGGGGGGGGGGCACAAAAGGAAAGTCTCACCAAGGCTTCGCTGTGGATCTCTGTAGGGAATCTTTAGAGTTACCTGGGACTTCGTGGATGTTCCTGTGATCAGTGCTCCCCTTACCTTGCCGGCCTCTTTAGATTAGGACCGTCTTGGTCGGTGTGCAGTGTTACTATTCTTTTTCCTTTTTTTTTTGATAATCGACTGTGTAGTGTTATCTGAGATGTTGAAAGCCAAACCCTGCTTCAATCCTCTCTTCAGCTCTATTTTATCTGTAATGTTCCTTGGTCTTCATGATGCCATTTGTTCACTAACAAACCTCTGACACACTCACAGCACAGCCGGATTTTTTTTTAAAACTGATGTTAAATTACATATTGATGAACTCCATTAATAATTTTATATTGGACAGTTGTGTGCTTCTTTTCTATTGTATGATACACTTCAAAATTTTAAATGTGAAACATTTTGAAAAAGAAAAAACATGCATGATGATTCATACTTATGTACAACTTTGTGTTAGTCTCCCTCATAAAATCCCAATAAAATGCTTTAGTTTGAGGGTGTAACATTACAAAATGTCAACAAGTCCAAATAATATGAAGATATTTATTAGGCAGTTTTAAAAACAACAACAACATAATAAGACTTTATAAAGCAAAAAAGGATTGATGGCTCCTAATGAAAGGCTAAGATTATGGTTTCATTTGTTTTCTTTTTGCCCTCTTTTCAGTATAAGCCTCAAGCAGAAAGATGAAGACAATAATAGCTTCCAGCCTGTTTTAAAGGAAAGCTCTTCAAGATTTATTTTTTCATTTTATGGAAAAAAAAACTGTTTAGTTTCTATTCATTGCTCTATATAAAAAGTGTAATGTCTACTTTTAAGTTTAATTAAATCCAGAGGTGTTGTTCATAATAACTCAAATATAATGAGCCAGTCATATTTCCAAAAAGTTGTATCTATGCCACCAATTGCTGCCAACTGTGGTGTAAAGGATGCTCTCTGAATGGGATGGTTCCCGTAGTAACATGAACTGAAGGAGTTCAGGGAAAATACATTTTAGATGAAGGAGCCTTTTCTTTGAAATCTCAGACATATATTTGAGCTTCATAAATAATTCCCACAACAAGCAAAATTAGAACCAAACTAAACTTTCATCTTAGATCCTTGCTGCCAAAGAAATTGCTATCTAAGCATAGAAACTGAATCTTACTTTAGAAATGGTTCTTCATGCTGAAGAGACGCCTCCGTGCATAAATCTTAAATGAGGACAGCATGCTGTGGACGGGGTTACTAATAGTTAAAGTTTATGCATTTCCAGTCATCATTTCTTAGAAATTCAAACTTGAAGGTGTTTTTTCCCCTCATATGTAAGTTAGCATTTTAATTATTTTTGGTTAAACCTATTCAAATGTACGATCAAGACTTTGAATGAAATTAAATGTGCATCAAAAGACTATTAAAGTGCTGTGGCAGACAAAGGGAAACAAATAATAGGCTTGTTTGTTTGTTGGAAGGAAACATCTAAATTTTATTTCGCGAAAAGGTTCCATATTAAAAAAAAATTATATGGCCCATTTGGATGTAACTAAATAATATGATTAATAAGGTTTGGAGTCGGTTGTTTTGCTGATGACATAAACATACAGATCTGTTTTACTCATTAATGCAAGTTCATTTTGTAATCATTTCATGTACACATCTATCATAAAAAAGAAATATTCTCAAAAAGGAAAAGTAGCTCAGTCGAAAGATTTTTATTCAGGCCATTGACATTGAATTGAAATCGTGTGTCCATGGTAACATAAGCTTTCCTCAAATCTTAAAGGTACTCGAGGCCCTTCGATGTATTTATATTTTCTTTTCAGTAACAATTGCATACAAGTCATATGATTGACCAGGCTACTCTAAAAGTTTGACTTTCTTTCTCTAAAACCAATTAAAGAGGTTTTATTTTGGCGGTGTTAGAGGCCATTGTCTTGCGTGAAAAAACAGACGTGTATTTCATCTTCAGATTCTTATACAGCTGTATCCATTGCAGCAAGACTTTTTAGTGAAAGTTTCTATGATTTTACCAATTGCACTAATGAATGCTGTTCCTTTTTTAGGCCACTGGTCAATATTCAACCATGCTGATACTGATTTGCACAAAGAAATGTCTTCAGAATGTTTAGATATTCAGCTGTCTGACATTAAGTCAGTTTTTTCCCCCCCATTTTTAGATTAGTTGAGATTAAAAAATATATTAATATTGATTCACTACCTAAGCATTGAGAGACAAATTTAAGAATGCATTTATTATTTTATTTAAAATAAGAATCGCCTTATATTTGGCTCCATTTCAAGCTGTATTTACTGGGTTAAACATTTTTGGGTTTTCTTCAACAAAATATTAAGAGTTTCGCTGGAATTTTGACTTATTTTTCCCTGCTGACAGAATTAGTGTGAGTTAGTTTGTGTCTTATCTAGAGAACTGTTTGCAGTTTGGCGTGTGTGTGTCTCCTCTCATTCCACGGTGTGAACTGCAGGCTCAGCCTCCACAGCTGAAGCTCATCTACACTCATCAGAGGGACCCAGGTTATTTAGCTCACATGACTGGTAATCATGTTCCTATTTTTCCTGAAGTTTTGCTTCTCAAAGTGCATGTCCAGTTCCCTAATTTTTCCCCTCAACAATAAAACATAATTCTAGCTGTTGTAAAAGAATATTTTAGTAATCGAGTACTCTATAGAATATTTTTACGATTATCCGAGGAATCGGATCTCTCTGTCTCTCAGAGCCATTCCTACTGTTCGCTCCAGATCCGTGACAACCCGATTCCGACGCCACAAAAGCTGTCGTAGTCCAACCATCGCACCGCAAAATTCAGCAATCCTTATTTCTCCCCCCAAGCCCTCACAAAACGCAGCACAATGCAACACCAAGCAGCTAGCACTTCACAACAACTCGTAGGCGGAAGTAAGCGCGCTGCCCACCACGAGTAATCATCCGGCCGGAACACGGTGCATAATGAAACATAATTTAACAAAGCTTCGAGTCAGATAAATTTTCCTCGAGGAATTTTAATAATCGAGGTACTCGAATCGTTCGAGGAATCTTTTCAGCCCTTAAAAAAAAAAAATTAAATAAAACATAGGTTCTTCCTTAGATGTCAGTTGTGTGAGCTTCTCTAGCGTGGTTCCTTGTTTCGAGGGTTTGTGTGGAGATATTCTGTTCAGTTCCGTCAATCTTTTTCTTTTTCCTCTCTTGGTGACAGATTTCCTGTTTTCCTGACACTTCCCTCGCTTCACTCACCTGCCTGTCCACTCTCCAATGTGTCACTGCACTCAGCGCCAACCTGGAAGACAAACATTACACTCCACCATAAACCAATCTCCTACCAACCTCAGTCTCTGTGGATAAACTCACCTCCACCTTGAGCATCCAACTCCTCATCACCAGTAAGACACTGTTTCTATTCACTTGTGATCATCATTCAACTATTTTAATATCATTAAATATTAATCACATACCTCTCGTGCCAGTGCCATCCTGGAGTCTGGTGCCAAACCCAGAAGAGTCATATTTTGAGATAAACTCTTAAATCACCTCCTGTTGTCTGTACTTGTTGTTTGCACAGGAGTCTAGAGTTTTAAACATAACATAGTGTACATCTCAGTATTTGCACACACCTCATCCACTTTACAAATTACAATTCATTTGGTTGTTTAGGGTCATTGTCCATTTGGAAGACCCGTTTGCACTTGATATCAGCTGGGAAGTTAAAGTTAGTCAGATGTCAATATGTCCACATAATGTTCTGTCTTTATGATGCCATGTATTTACTGAAGTGCACCAGTTGCAGCCAAACACCCCCCAAAACATGACGCTTCACTTCCCCATGCTTCACAGCTGGGGTGATTTTTTTTTTTTTCAAGCTTGCAATCTTCCCCTTTTTCCTCTGAATGTATTAATGGTCAATCTGTTTCAGTTTTCTAAGACCACAGCCACCAAACACCAAGGTCTTTGTCCCTGCAAACATGTAAAAACCGTAATCTATCCTTTTTATAAGCGCTTTTGCTATGTAAGCAACCCCAGCGAGGTTTCTTCCTCTCTGGGGTTATTTTTGTCCCAGACTCATATAGGAGTCATTTCACTGTGTTTCATCACCTGTAGTCAACATCTTCAAAGGCCTTTTGCTTTTGTTCTGGGTTTGATGCATACATTTCACACCTAAACCCTTTCATCTCTGGAACCCTGATGGCTGGGTTTTTCCATTTTGTTTATAATTGCTTAAACAAATCAGCGTCACCATTAGGCATCTGGAAAGTATCGGTAAAGGACGAACAAGGCTTGTTTCACAAGTCTCTACCTGATATCTTGAATGCTACACGAGGAAAGAAGTACGTTTGAGTTAGAAAACATCCAGAGATTTGCATCTGCTTTTTGAAGACTGTTGTAAAATACTTCAGAGAATCTCTCGTTATTCTGGCATTTAGCAAATAGAAAGAATTTTATAAAATTAACTTCTACAAAGGAAGTAAAGGAGTAGACATGCTTTTGTTTAGTTTACGCAAACTTCAATTTAACTGTACTTCTGAATATGAGCTGGATCTACTTGTATTGCAGGATTCATTGAGATTACATGTGTTTATTGTAGTGCTTAAAAAAATGTAATTGGGCTGAACTGAATATGTTCTTTCAGGATAACCTGCACTGACACTGTTTATCTTTGAATACAGTTGACATCAATGCTATTTTTAACTCTTGGATAACTGAGTCTGGTTGATGATGTTACAGTCGGTCTAAATTAGCTATCTGGAGGCACTGCATAAACCTGGGTGTGACTCCACCTTGTATTCTACCACTTCCTCTTACCCGCTCAGAGGCAGGAAGCGAGAAGAGACAGAAGAGGAAGAAAGGCTAAAGGGGTAGGGCCTGCTGCTTTCAGTTAAACTACAAAAAATGTGAAAGAGAGAAGTTTAGAAGAGAGATAAAAAAAGGAATAGAATCAAGCAACATTTGTGAAAGTGGTTCTTGTAGAACAGACTACATGAAATCATGGCTCCTTGGACAAGGACTACTACAGAGCGGTATGGTGTAGGTAAGTCAAAATAAAGTCCTCAATTTGAAGTTTCTGTTTCTGTGTCTGTGTGTGTGTGCGCATGAACTTTGCAGGTACATTTTGATATACAGACTTACTGTTTTACTGAAAACTGCATTGTCTATCCAGAGAAAACAAATACATTTCTGTGTAGTGGGTGTGTTGGTGCTAAATGCTTCAGAGGTCTTTAGAGTTCAACATCCTATTCAACTCTAACCTTAAGATTTGACAACTTGCATAACGTACAACATCGACCTCAAAGGAAACTTAAACGGAGTTGCAGTAGAAGGGCAATGCTTTTGAGGAAAAAAATCTTATGTTTGGCACATAGATGCAATAGAAAAAATATCAATGCTGGGAAATTGTAGTTGTAGCTTGAAGGAAGACAGCAAGCACGACCTCAGTCTGTATTAGGCGTGTGGTTTAATATGGCGGCTCTTATCACAGTATGTTTCCATTAGATATGCAATGTAGCCAAAAACTTGTCAAGGACACAGATTTTTTTGACCTCCCATCTGGACTGAAATGACTGAAAATGAAAATCTTTTTGCTGCCGTTACGTTGATGTATTAATTAATAGTATTTATGTCCCGTTAGGAGACAGTTAAACCTTTCACCAACCCGGTAGTGCACCTTTTAGCCCAATACTAGCAATGAAAGTAACACTGGATGATGGAAAGCTTTGAAAGTCGGGTTGATTCAGCATTGAATGTTTCGTGTAAAAAAAAAAAAAAAAGTTGATCTGCTTCGTTTGAGAGTCTAGAACACAGGAAGTGGTGCTACAAGGAAGGAAGTTTATACGAATTTAAAGTTTTAAAAGCTGAAATGTGCATCGAAAGTTAATGTTAGAGGAATGCTGAGCATATGTTCCAACACAGAGCTAGCATATTTTAATTGTACACAGCTTAGATTATAGTAAAATACATCATACACAGCCTGTTATATCTGGGAGGGAAGCTAATGCTAATGCTCTTCATGTTAGCATGTTTTAGTCTTGCACATCCTCAAACACAAAGTTGCTTACAAAGACTGGATCTGAATCTGACATGATTGCATTGCATTGGAATTAATTACATTTATTTTATTCTATGTAACTGAACATGAAGTGAAATTATTTTTCTTGAAAAGTACCAGAGGATGCTCTTTTTGTGGAATTGAACTGAACTTCTCACATCTTCAGACAACATTACCATTCATGACTGTAATTATTTTGTTTTTAGTTAAGTGGAACTTTGTTGGCAAAGGGGAGAAGCAACTGTCCCTGGAAGTAGGAGACACGGTGCACATCCAGGAGGTCTGTGAAGGTGAGTGCTGTTACTACTGCTCCTGTCTCGTCTTGTTTACTCTTTTTTTTTTTCATTGCCTGTTAAAAGTATTAATTAATAATAAAATAATATTGCTCTTAAGCAGTCGTGTCCAACTCCAGCCCTTGAGATTTAGCATCTTTCAACACGTAACTCTCCAGGACTGGATTTGGGCACCCCTGGTCCAAAGCATGTTTGTTCCTTTTGAACACCTAAATATAGTTTGTAAGAACTATATTGGGATAAAACTAAACTATTTATTTGCAATTAAAAGCATGCATGCAGTCGATACTAACATGGCATGTCATGTTGAAACAACAGGTTAAAATGTGCAGTTTCTTTCACTTTGTGGGTACCGTTTAATTAGGACCCTTAAAGATTTGAATGCAGAGTATTGCAGAGTAATAAAGTTATTTAAGACTTAGTCTGATTACATACAGGAAGACATCAATAGGATAGACGTTAAAAAGCACACAGAACATATTGATAAAAAAAATGAAAGTCAGTAGGATTCTGTTATTTAATTACAGCCACTAGACTTAGTGATATAGATCAGTAGTTTCTGATGTGTTCTGAACTTTGATGGTAGAGCAGTCCATAATACAGCTGATCATTATGATATTATCAATTAAAATGCCTCTTCCCAGATAAAAAAAAAAAGCAACACGTTTTGGTAATGCGATGATTTCTAAGGTTTGCATCATATCACTTTGTAAGAGCAGAAAACAAATTATTTTTGTCCTAAACAAATATTTACTTTGCATCAATTTGCCGAGTTCTTAATTTATTCCCCTATTTTATACTCACTAGTTGCCATTTTTGTCCTCTCACACTTCTGTAGTGTCTGTAGTTCTGCGTGATAGTCAAGTATTTTTTTTAAATAAATTACAGACATAAACAGTCATAAAAATCTCATCTATATTTAAATTTTATTGTATATATTTTTTAAATTGCACCGTATTTCAACTGAACATTGAGTGTTTTCCTGCTAACGGTACACAATAGCACATGGTCAGGGCAAAATGTTTCTGAGGATATAGCTCCTTTTTCTTCCTTCCCAAAATTTTTGGACACAAAATTACCAAAACTACAAATATATAAACGGTAAAGGAGCAAAGTAACCAGAACTCTCAAATATCTAACTACTAGAAATCCACAGTGGGAATGACTGCTTCCATGCTCTTATTTTGTTCCAATTTCGAAAAAAAAAGAAAGAAAAAGATGTAACTGTGAACACTCTATATATTGTTTTTTTTTTTTATGCAGTTTTATGACGACATTTCAATTGTCTTTCAGGGTGGTACAGAGGATACCTGACCAGAAACAAAGCCCAAAAGGTCAGCCTTGTGCATCTTAGCTGCATCATTTACTATAACACAGTTGCTGACGTTGAGAACTTTCACTGACTTCCTTCTCGTGTGTGTCTGTCTCATATTTCCCACTCCAGGGAGTTTTTCCTTCAAGTTTTGTCCATCTGAAGGAGGTCAACATTGAAAAACGAGGGTGGGTGGATTTGACAGATCATCTGTTGAAGTTGGAGAAGTTTACAAGTGTGTCAAATGTGCCTTTGTTTGTGCAACTTTAGAGATGAGGAAATTGTGACGCCTGCTGAGATGCCTTTGGTGAAAGAGGTGACCACCACACTGAGAGAGTGGGGCACCATATGGAAGCAGCTGTTCGTGGTACAAACCAAACTTTTACAGTTGTGTTTGTGAAAGTTTACTTGTCTCTGTTTAGTTTTAACACCACTTTTTTTAAATTTTTTTTTTCCCCCCCTGTCTGTGTTTTTAGAGCAACAAGCATGGACGTGTGAAGCAGGTCCAGAGGCTGATGTGGGACTTGATGGAGTGGCGTTCCCAGCTCCTGTCTGGGACTCTGCCCAGCGACGAATTTAAGGAGCTCAAGCAAAAAGTTACTTCTAAGATTGATTACGGCAACAAGTGCGTCTACACTGCTAATCGTTGTTGTTAACTTGTCCTTTATCCCAGCTTTCACAAAAACTGTCAAAAGTGTCTGTTCATCTTTTGGTCTTATCTCCTAATTGCTCTCTCTTCCTGCGCATCCATTTTCTCTTCAACTAAATTGCCTTCCTTTTGTAAAATTTCTTTACTTTCTTCACCTTCCATCTAATTCCACCAACCCTGCTTTTCCTTTTTTTGTTTTTCGACGAAGGATCCTTGAGCTGGACCTGGTTGTTCGAGACGAGGACGGGAACATCTTGGACCCCGAGCAGGCTAACGTCATCAGCCTCTTCAGAGCGCATGAGGAGGCCACAACCAAAATCAATGAACGCATCAAAGAAGAGCAGGTAGAGGACAGAATGTGCAGGGGGAAGCCAACACGAAGGGTTTAAAAGCTGTGACACTAATGTGATTAGTTTTATGTCCAATCATTTATAAAAGATCCTTTTTTTTTAAATGAGGTGATTTCTATGACTATAAACTGGATTATATACTTGGATTCAATTGCCGTTTTATCATTTAATCCCTGTTGTCCTTATTTTTGCGTGAGAAAGGCGCTACAGTGAAACTCTATCTGTTCGAAGCCATAGATAATAATTGAGTTATACTTCTTATATGTCAGTCATCTGCCAGCTAAATAAATTAAGTGTCGGCTTGCTTACAAATTGAATTAACTTCAGTTTCACTCCATCTAGATATTTTACATCTCACCATTGATCTAACTACTGATTGAATTAAGAAGATAATGTTATAAGACTTCTTTTACTCAGAGATTTTCCTCTCGCTCTCTCAAATAAAACGCGTGAATGCTGCAGCTGATTTATTTCAAATGACAGCGACTTTAATGCCAACCAGCTACAATGTCAGCCAGCCTTATCAGAACCTTTGATAGAGATTTGTAAAAGCCTTAAAATTAAAAACTAATAAAGCTTTTATTGGAGCAGCAAAGTTTAACTCTGGGAAAAAAAAACTCAGACCCTTTTTATGAATAAATACATGATTCATGACTTCAAATGGATTCAAATGTCAGAGAAGCAAATTCCTCTTCAGAATGCCAAGGAAAGAAAAACATGCAGTTTAAGAAAAGCAATTCATAACTAACGAAATGGCTACAAGAAAATAGACTCTATCTGCATACAAACCATTTGTTTTGAATACATGCTGAAACAAATTATTTAGTTATCCCATCGCCACCAACATAGATGGGTGGAGTTTACTTAATGCTACACTTTAATAGAAAATGTCTGCTTTTTGTCAGATTGAGCATTTTGCAAAAACAAATTTAACAATTTTTTGCCATGCCAGGGTGCTCTGGTGCAAAACACAGTATGAAGAGGTGGGAAAGCACCTCATCACAAAATTAAAAGCGTATAATTACTGAAGCTAATGGAGGAATTATCCCAAATCTATGATGAAACAAACCCAGAAGTTGCATCAGACATAAACCTCCTTCTGTGGTCATGTCAGCAGGTGTGAATTGAAAACGACCCAAGTGATGGATTCCTCTCTGGATTCCCCAACTTTGTGAATTGTATTAAAGGCTGATTGAGTGCTGCTGTCAAAATGGGATTTTATAATATTTTAACAGCAGCACTGCACACATATCTTCAAGTAAAACACATATATTTGGGAATCGTTCTATCTCAAAGAGATGTTTCCTCAAAAATTTGTAACAGAAGATTGTAATGCTGCAATAAAAGATTCAAATCCAGATTGGTAATCACATATTAATGTTTCTCCTGCAGTCCAATATCCAGACAGACCACAGTGGGATCTCGGCTCGAATTCAGTCGTCCCCCACCCACAGCCTCTACGTCTTCGTCAGGAACTTTGTGTGTCGCATTGGGGAAGACTCTGAGCTTTTCATGTCCCTCTACGACCCAGTCAAGCAAACCATCATCAGGTATCCGTGGCCGTTCTGCCTCAGCTTCGCTTTTTACAAGATGAAATGTTTTGAAAATATTTCTGTCCAAATCAGATCGGTGTCAATAATTGATATACTGTAAATTTGAAACCCATCTCTTCTATAAATACTAAATGCTTTTCTTTTTTTTTTTTTTCTTTTTTTTAGTAAAATTGCATCTTTGCTTCAATATCTTAGTTGTGTAAAGCAGATATGAACACTCATGCAACCTACACACAGTTTCTTCCATTTTTTTTATCTTCTTGTTCGAATACCTTGCCTTCCTCCCTTCTCCTTCGTTGTTGAGCGACACTAAATTATGACAATTTGCCAAAAATAGTCATAAGGAAATTAAAATTATAGGCCAGCAGCAACTGAGTGGCAGGACCGTATGGAGCCGACAGAGCTGATGTTAAGCCCCGTCACTCACTGTCATGCTGAGTATATCTGTGTCTCAGCCAGAGTGGCTGGAAGTATTGCGTTCGACCTAAATCACTCATTGCTTTTTCAATACGTACCAACTACTATGAAATTGTTCCTTCAGCGTCTGACTATTTGTTGAAGGGTTTTGTTCCCTTTCATCTAATAGGTTTGGTGTCTTCCTTTCAATTGACTTTGAGTCAAAGACGTTTTATTCTTGCACTGGCGTTGGTTTGTTTTATCCTTATACTTCTTATCCGTCCACGTCTGTAAGAAAAAAGAAAAATTATAATTGGTATATTTTATACCAATTATAATTGGTATAACAACACCTGTTGAACTTTTTCAAATTCCAAACACAAAAGTCTGTATTTTTTTTTCAAAGGTTCAACACGATAGATTAGTGCACAACAGTGCATGATTGTAAAGTGAAAGGAAAATCACACTAATTTTAATCTTTTCAAAGCAATAAAAACTCTGAAAAGTCTGCTTTTGTCTGAGTCAGCACTGTATCGAAGCATCTTTCAGTGCAATTTTAGCTTCAGATGTTTTTTTTTTTAATTTTTGTTATTGTGCCGTTCTCACACCTGGTTTGATAAGCTAGAGCTCCACCAGATGAGCCACAGCAGCAAATAGCAAACAAACAAACGGAGCTTCTGCTGATCTTATCAAGCGAACTGGAACGCTCCTTGTAAACAGGATCAATGGATGGCATGGAGAAGCATTGTTGAGCTGAAGGGAGAGTGTTGTGAAAGACAGAAGATTCCTAAAGACACAGGCCAATTTCAAGCCATCAGATATGGTTATGATGCCGTCTTATAGATGTCGCATATAGATGCAGCATTTTCATAACAACTGGCACTAACATAGTTTCTTGATTGTGATATAAAATGACACTATGTGCCAGAAAAATGCCCTTTAGGCTTTATGGAGGATTTATTTATTTTTGCCCTATATTTGAGCTGTTTAAGTGTTAAACTATAAAACAGCTATTTTCTTCATAACTAAGCATTAATTTCTGTTGGCTTATCAAAAAAACATAAGGTAAATAAAAACATAGAATAAAATCGAAATTGGTGAAAAAGTTTAAAAGAAAGCTTAAAGGGTGTCAATACTTTTGTCATGTGCCGTATTATGCATGTGTGTGTTTTGAGGTCTGTAACATAGTTACTACTCTTTATGTAAAATTATAACTGAACGTTGATGCAGGTTTTATGTGGACCTAATGTTTTTTCGTACTTTTCGCAGCGAGAACTACTTGGTTCGCTGGGGCAGCAGTGGTTTTCCAAAAGAGATCGAGATGCTGAACAATCTGAAGGTTGTCTTCACAGTAAGTGGCCACCGGAGGGCACTGTTAGACCGTTTCCTAGCTTGGCGAGAACACTGCACAGCACGACAATGAATGAACTTGTTACCTGTCAGAGGGTTAGATTGTTGCCTTATTTTTCTCTCTGGCTTCTCCCAGAGAGGTTCTTTTGCTTACTTGTTCTCTGTCTTTGTCCACCAGGACTTGGGGAACAAAGACCTGAGCAGGGAGAAGATTTATCTGATCTGTCAGATAGTGAGAGTGGGGAGGATGGACTTGAAAGAAGCAAACAACAAGAAGTGCACTGTGGGCCTCCGCCGGCCTTTTGGGGTGGCAGGTACTTCAAGTGGAGACAGTTGACTTTGTTTTGGCCCAAAGCTAAAATGACGTTTCCAGTGTTCCACATATATCATAACAGAAATGAAATAGTGGTTTGATTTCTTGAAAATACCCCTGTTTATGTATAGTAGGCATCCCCAAATAATGATAGTGTCACTTTAACCTTAGTAAACTAATGCATCAACACCGAGGTAAGAAATATGCAAGCATCTAGATCAGTCAGATGCTTGCACATATAAACTGTTCTTCAGGGATACACACTGGCATTTTAGTAACTTTTTGCATAAAAATTAAGCCTTATACTTAAGAAAACAGCAATATGCTTCTAACCTATTTAATAATAGAATAACTTTTTCTGCTGTTATTGCATCTGTTCTGCCAGCTAGTATGACTTTCAGTACCACCTGCAACTTTTTATTTTTAATTTTTTATTGGGGCAAAAGTCTTTTGATCAAGTAACATTAGAACAGGCAGCATGATTAAAATAACTAAAGTGGGTTTTTTTAATTACCATGTAACAACACTGTTTTTTAAACATCCTCAAACGATTTCTCAAGAAAGCAGCTGTGAGAGAGTCTGTTTTTCTCAACTACTCCCTATTTGTCCGAGGTGAAACTGTCACATATCAAATATGGCTGCATAGCGTTTGCTTTGATTTTTCTCATCAGTGACACATTTATTTTCTCCTCTTGGTAGTGATGGACATCAGTGACATCATCAAAGGGAAGCACGAATGCGACGAGGAGAAGCAATTTTTCATTCCCTTCTTCCCGTACGTCCTATTTCACTATTACTTCTTTTTTTTTCCCTCTGTGTCATATTTCTAGAACCAATAAAGTATCTACTCAAAAGCTGTTTCTGGATTTCCCTAAAGAATCCTTCATGTTGTTAGAACTGAAATGTTGCAGGTTTGTGCTCTTGCGGCTGTCAGCACCCACAAGATCTAAAACTGATTTTTTTTTTTTTGTATATTCAACTCTATGTCTTTTGTGTATATTTGGTTTCAGGGTAGTGGCTGAAAATGACTTTCTCCACACCTTGCTGAACAAAGCGACAGCACTGCGAGGAGACAGTGGCGGCCAAGGTACTGTTCTGCTCTAACTGGCTTTTTCTTTCTGTTTTTCCATCCATGTGAAGCGTGTTTGCAGCCAAGACGTCCACAGGTCTGTGTGCTGCTGTTGCTTGTGTCAAGATAAATCTGTCAGTCACTGACTGACATTTTTTTTTCTCTCCGTTCTTCTGTTTAGACTTTGAGCAGAACAAGCAACAGTGTTTGTAGATCTTTTTTTGTTTTTTTTTTCTTTCATTTTAATTAATCCCAGTCCCTTTTACTCTAAACTCTACTTTTATAACTTTAGTTTGTGACACTGTCACGCTCTAAGGTAACTTTGCATGTTACATCTCTCATGCTTTATCTTCCTCTGGTACCCATTTGCTCCAAGCATAGCCTAGATATAGCGGGAGCACCTTTGGCCACTACATTTCAGGTTTTGACATCACTTGCCTCTAATCTCTCCTTCTCTCTTCAAAATGCATTTGCCATCACACACACATTTGCACACTAACACACATTACTTACATAGTAGTGTATCATTTTTATACCACATTCCTTAATATCCATCTCTATTTTTTTTTTTTTTACAAAAAAAATCAACCCAATTATTTTTTTAGTAATGTTTCTCTGATGCCATCTGTAAATCTTCAGACATTGATTTTTTTTTTTTAGCACTCTGATCATTCACATATGTATTATTTGCCCCAGACGGCATCAATACGGCACCGCTACAGAATCAATGCAAGTGCTATTTAAACTTTGCATTCGATTTCGTGATTCAGGCAGTATTCAAGAGCAAGACTCACTTAGCCTTGCATGCTGAGTGGTTGATCTAAAAACTACTCAACCTGTGCACATCAAACTTTGATTGTATCACAGACATATAATAAATTAACTCAGGCTTTGATGTCACTGGAAAACTAACTTATTTTTGCCTTAAGCAAAGTGTAAGTGAGATACATTCTTCATTCCAATAGAAATGCACCGTATGAAACAGTGGCCATATAAAGTGACCCCCATAATTTATAGATGCTTCACAAAATCCACGTCATTCACTCCTTATGTTTTAAGTCTCGACCCAGGTAAAATGTGCTTAGATGTACGGACCACATGGTGAGAATAAGAAATGAAGGGATAGCAATTTATTCTAGACTCGTCAAAGTGTGGCTCTCATGCCTTAATCTTAGTTTGTTGTTGAAGTAATTTTAAACTACGTTTTGATACAGAAAGCTGCACATTTGCCTGACAATGAGAGAACAAGAACTGTTCCTTCTCAGTTGTTTATTTTAAACCAGTCTGGGTTGACTCCATTGTACAAGTAAAATGTTTTGCTTTCTATAATTTTGTGGAATTTCTCATTATTTTTTCCTGATCAACTAAAAAAAAAAATCTAAGTTCCATAGCAACCATCAACAGGGTCTGTGTCTGTGTTAGTGACTTTATTTAGTTGATTACATGCAGACAGTATCACAGAGAAGACCTTCGTTTTTCTCTGGATTATAATTTCACGATACTCCATTCAAATGCTGTGTAATCATCAATAAACAAAACGTGAAATGAATTAATTTTTTATCGTTAATATTAGCTTGTGAGTATTAACATTTTGCTAGGATTAAGATACAACTTTGCAAAAGTTTAATTCTGCTTAAGTCTCATAATTTCGAAATGACTTTGAGGCTTTTTTTTTTTTTTTTTTTTTTTTTTTTTTTTACAATCAATGTACTCAATTAAATACTCATTTATTTTAAACGACAAGCTCCCTACATCTCCACCTGTGCTCTTCAGGATTATGGGTCACCATGAAGGCTCTGGTGGGCGACATAGTTCAGATTCGAAAAGAATACCCCCACCTGGTGGACCGCAGCACGGTGGTAGCACGCAAGCTGGGCTTCCCGGAGATCATCATGCCAGGAGACGTCCGGAACGACATCTACCTCACCCTGCAGGGCGGCGACTTTGACAAGTACAACAAGACGACACAGAAAAACGTCGAAGTCATCATGTGGGTCTGTGACGAGGAGGGCAAAGTCATACAGGTGAGCAGGTCGCACGTTGGTGGACATGAACTGAACGATTCGGTTTGTGTGTGTGGAGCAGATTGAAGCTGAGGCTGCAGCTGCAGAGTTATGTGTCGTGTGTTATTAGCCAGCAGTAAACAGAGACGTCTTTATCCCAGAATGGCAATCCATCTAATGTACGTTTGCTTAAATGGGCAGATGCTGCACAAAATAAAACCTGACACGTTACACTGACATATTTTTCCTTGGCCTGTTTTCATAGAACTCCATCTGTCTGGGAGCTGGGGATAAAGCGGTCAGTGAATACAGGTCCGTCATCTACTACCAGATCAAACAGCCCCGCTGGATGGAGACCGTTAAGGTGTGTGTGCGTGCGTGTGTGTGTTGCTCACTGCACTCCCAGCCACCTATTTAGGTCCCTTTGAAGTGACGTCCTCTACATCATTTGCATTTCTCCCTTCACGTTATTTTATAGGGCCTTAGAACATGGCGTAGCATTACGTTCTCTAATAACATGAGATATCCTACAGGTGACAGTCCCTCTGGAAGAAATGCACAGAATTCATCTGCGTTTCATGTTCAGACACCGCTCTTCACAGGAGTGTAAGTAGCATCCTCAGTTCCTTCCCGGCACCTGTCTGCTTTCTCAATGAGATCAGCGTCCCTAACACTTCTCCTCCTCCCCGTTCCCTGGAGCATAATGCGATACTGAAAGCACCTAATGATTCCAACCAATTTGCAAAATGACCCATGGCATCATTACTCAGACCTGATTATTCAAATGAGCAGTTTTCCTGTCTATGACGTCTGAAGTCTTCTCCCTTCTTGTTTTTGTTCCCCCTCCTTTTCCCTGATGTATTTTTTCTATTATTTTTTTTTTTTTTTACACGTCTTACTTCTTCCTCTACAGCCAAGGACAAAAGTGAGAAAAACTTTGCGATGGCATTTGTACGTCTGATGAAAGAAGACGGGACAGTTCTGCAGGATGGACTGCATGACCTTATTGTCTTTAAGGTGGGACTTTATTAAAGATTAAACAGACGTAGGTCTTGACATATGCATGCTGCACAACAATTCACTGATAAACATGTTCACTTGACAGTGCTTGTTTTGCAATACTTCAAATGCCTATGATTAGCTGATGGTGCTTTAGTAAACAGAATGTGTTCATTTAGTGCCATGGCTCCCAGACTGTGTAAAGTTAGTTATTTTACAATCAATCAAACAAAAATTAATGACAAAAAAATGTTGAAAGAAATTATTTTATAACCAGTGAAGCTAGTCAGTTGTGCTGGTTACTGTACTCAAGCAGCAGCAGTGAAGTCTTGAACTGCTAGCAAACATACTAAGCAATGTTTGAAGCTTGTTGCCTCAAATTAGGATCCAACATAGGCGAAGGAAAGGGTGTGTAACATAGCTTTGTCTTCTAGAAATGGACGAAACCATCACACCTTATTATGAATTCTTCAAAGATAAACAAATGGTGGACAGTTTTTGCTTTTTTGCATGTTTTTTAACGTAAAAAAAAAAAAAAAAAAAGAACAAGCTGAATAAACTTAAGTTCTGCATTCAGACCTGAACTGGCACAATAAATCTCTTATGAAGGAACATCTTTTAACGGGTTGGCTTTTAAAGGAGTACCATTTGAAACTAAGACAGACAATATGGCAAAAGACATGATGGCGAGACTTAGTTCCAGTCATTTTGAAACATTGCTTATGAATTATTTAGTGTCATGTTGTGCAATCACAAATCCTTTGTGGCGCGTCGTCACTCTCTATTTGCAGCTTAAAATCAGGCATCCACTCTGCACTGCCGTCATATCAGTAAAGGAGCGGGATCTCTGTTTCTTAGACCTTGTTGAATCTTTGACACAAATAATTAGGGATGTTCTGCAGTCCAAAAGGGAACTAGCCCTCCATAGGCAAAATAAAATTGTAATGTAATTAAAAAAAATTTGTAGGTGTTTATCCTCTCTTGGATAAAAATGGCGGATGTTGGTCTGTTATGGTTTTGTTTGAATTCATGAACCATGACTCTCCTGAATGGCACACAACGCGTTGTGCTAGATTATAAAATAACTTTTTTGTAACTACTATTACTTAGCCTGGCCATTGCCGTCATTCACCTTACACTCATTACATAAGTCACGGACAAACCTAGCAAATGGGCAAAATTTTAAACTTTAACAACAGAGTCCACGCCTCCAGGAAGCAATCATTTTCTCCATAGCCAAGAGCCCAGATCTCTGTACAAAGTGAAGTACAGTACAAGGGCCTGGTTTTTACCTGTCTATTTATTACTTCAAGCTTTTGCACATTATGCGTCTGAGCTACAGTAACTCACACATATTTATTGAATAATACGCAACCAGTGAAATAAAAGTTGAAACCAAGAAAAGGTTGTTTTTTTTTTTTTACTCATAAACAGCTGAGGTAAGCAAAACCTTCTGCACACATCATGCTTGGAAAACAGATGCATCTTCAAAAGTTATTAAGCTAGTGAAAAAATTTTTTGTAATGTCACTGCAGTAATAAGAGTCATCAAAGCAGAACTAAAGATATAGTGAAGTTGGACAGGAGATTATGGCCTCACTGACAGGTTGAGTGAAGCCAAATAGACATCCTGTTAAATGAGCCCAAGCTGAGATTGAATCGCCATATTGATTACGTGTCAGATGCAGTGAAGATTAATTACTCATGATTCACTCAAATACCAAACAGATGGCCCTCCTGTGCCCTCGTTGGCGATTATCTCTTGTTATCCCTACATTCCTCTTGATCTTTCTTCTACTTTTGACTTCTAGCTCTTCCTCTGTGCTGCATTGACCTGGTTGAAGCCGGGGGTGAAACGAGAACAGAGTTGTGAAGATGTGTTGTTCTGATCAAAGTTTTCTCTGTTAAAGATGTGTGTGTGTGTGTGTGTGTGTGTGTGATTTTTTTTTGGCAAAACCGTTCTTGCCTTTATTCACATACAGTATTTGAATACCTAAATCATCATCTGAAACATAAATTTTTTTTTAATCTAGGAGTTTTCTGTTTGTTTTTTTTTTTACGTTGACAGAATGTGGTCATGTTGAAAAAAATGATTTCTCATTAAAAGTGAATGTGCAAGAATTAGTGTTCAGAACAGAGTGCCAGCACATGTCCTTCTTTTTTTCAACAGTGTCCTGCCTGGCAGTAGAGCGAGCATAATTGTTGTCTGAGTGCCAATAAGAAGACCAACGGTTTTACTTCCAGAAGTGATTCGTTACATCTTTTACTGCGATTTTCCACTCGATGCATTAAAACAAACAAACAAAAAAAATATTATTTGAGTTTATTTTAATCAAGAGTTGGAAAGAGAAAAAAATAAATAAAGGGAGAGATGTGAGAAAGTTAACAGGGAGAGAGAAAACAAGAAACACATTTAGTAAATCTGCTTGTACATCTGCAGACAGTTAGAGGAGGAGGTGGTAGAAGTTGTAAGAAGACCCCAAAATATCTATTACATTTTCATTTAAAAGACTTATTATTATGGGTATATCTTAGTATACATTAACTTTATGAACATTATGATTGTTAATTGAAATGAAAAAATGCTACTTGTTAAATTTAGAGTGGACAAAGAGGGAGCGCAGTCCCTAAAAGATAATGAGAGCAAAACTACACTCCAGGAGAAAGATCTATTCCTGATTGCAGACTGTTTTTATTTTGCTCAGAGAAAAAAAAAAAAAGAAATAGTTGAGACATTATTACTGCAGGTGACCTCGGTCGTGTTTTGTGACTTTTAATTCAAAACCTCAAGTATTACTTCACTGCTGAAAACTCCCAGACTCTTGTCTTTTTTTTATTTTATTTTTTTTAATTTAACTAAACACAGGATAAATCATTCTTGGTCCAGACCCAGAACACCATCCATCATACTATCTTGTGGCCTCATTAGCACAGTTGCAGTAAATCACTATTCGGTGTAATGGATTCAAATCTACGTTGTCTTTCCAGGGAGACAGCAAGCGCATGGAGGACGTGAACTCGTACTTGTCCTTGCCCTCCACCCGCTACCATCACAGCGACAACCACAAGGGGGCAGGGCTGAACCGCAGCGCCAGCAGTGTGTCTGGGGGTGGAGGCCTTTCAGTGAGCTCCAGAGACAGCTTTACCATCTCCACCCTGGTCTGCTCCACTAAACTCACCCAAAACGGTACGTGCAAGCTTCTGGTCTGGACATGTGTGAGCTTGTGGCTGCAGAGCAAATTAAACAGGCCAGAAATTAGCAGCAGAAAGGACGCTTGAAATTAAAGCTGACATGTCAAAAAAAAAAAAAAAACTTTAATTAACACCTTCTTCCGACGAGAAAATATGGCCAAGCCAAGACATTGAATAATCATCTGGCTGTGAAGATGGCAGAGGTCAGAATCGCTGCTTCCAATAAGATTCTCTTCAGGTCCGAGGGTATAAATGATTAAACTTCACTTCTGCTTGAAAGTAGAGCGGTAATGCGATGCAAATGTAGAAAGACATCCAGCCAATTAAAACCGAGAGAAAATAAACGTGATATTCACAGCAAAACGGGGACAGGATTGTGGTATATATTTTTGTTTATGCGTGCTGACGATTGTAACATCGAGGAGTGTCGGGCTCTCGTCTACGACGCCCACTGATGCAGCGCCACAGGCGAAATGCGTTCACAAAAAGGAGCTCATCAACGAGTGCTTAATTGCACAGCCACTCCAGACAGAGAGGTGCATCAGACACAGGTGCAGAGCAGCAGCTGTTCTCAAGGAAGTCAGTCCATCACCGTAATGAGCGTTATCCTGCAATATTAATCACCTTTACCTCATTCACAAACACACACACAGGCGCTCAGGCCTTCATACTCACAGGGCTGTTCAGGGCCAACCTCCAGATGTGCAAGCTTGGCGTGGCGTGTCAGAAAAACTGTTGGACCGGGAGAACAGTTTGCTCTGAAGTAGCAGACAGAGAAATCTGCCCCATGTCAAACACTGTAACATATTTAATGACTGAAAAATGGGATTTGGACGCTCAGGTGTAAACACAGACAGAGACATATTGTATGAAGCAGAATGTTTGCTGATTAAATACAAGATGATTGGCGTACAGTAATTGAAAAAAAAAAAAACTTGTGCAATTAACAGAAAGTTATTCACCTCATTGCAGGTTCAAATTCTAGAAGAATTTGTTGAGCTAATATGACCTTAACTTTTCCATATTTCCAACTTTTTCTATATTTACAATAGACAAAGTTTTTTTTTAAAAAACTACTGGAATGATTTTAGATATTATATCTGCTGACCAACACAAGCAAACACTATGTTGGGAGTCTCTCACTAAAGGTAAAGGTACAAAGGATGTTAGCATTGCTTATGAGTATAATAAAGTGTATCGCAGTGTGCATCTTGTATTTTTTTTTTTACCATTTATTACCAGAAGTATTGGCAGTAAAAGGTACTCTCCAGTTAGTCGGGGGTTCTTGAGGGCCAGGGAACCACTGGTGTAAAAGTTACTGGCCTCAAAGCGTTGGAGACGTGTTCTCTGAAGCAACAAATCATGCCTTCTGGGCTTTCAGTCCGATGGACGAACCTGCATTTCCTGCAGTTGTCACGGGAACATTATCTGTCTAACTGCATTGTATCAGTGTGAATTTTGGAGTTGCATCACGACCTTAGCTCCAGTGATCCTTCAGCATACCGAGGCATTTTGGACGCCTGTTTCTTTGTGGAAACAGGTGGGAGATGCTCTCTTCCTGTTCCAACGTGACTGCACACTAGTACATCGTTCACCGACCTTGTGTTCAGGAAGAAAGGTTGAAATTGCCACAAACACAGCATTTAATCTTGTGGAAAGTCTCCCTAGGTTGTTATAGCTGCAAGGGGTGGGCTGATGTAAAATTAAACCATCGCATCTGTCTTCATGTACATCCTGTATACCGCTTTAAACAAAAGAAAAAAAGATAATATCTACGTGCGATAAAGTGAAAAGAAGCAAACTGCTGATTTCATTGATTGTCGAGTCGACTTTTGTTTTTCAAGGGGAAATCAATCAATCAAATTTTATTTGTATAGCACATTTCAGCAGCAAGGCATTTCAAAGCGCTTTACATAATTAAAAACAGAAACACAGAGTCATGTAACATTGAATAAACAGTAATAAAACCATTAGACATTGTTAGCCGATTTAGCCGAGCAACAAAGTCGCCTGGAAAAGTTTCCCAGCGAGTTGGGAAAATGCCTTTTGATTGTTTTAAGGTTTGTGCAGCACTATCAGCAAGACTGTATATGCAGCTGCCTTCATACGGGAAATACATCTGACCTGAAAATATTCTGTTTGTGATTTCAGTGGGTCTATTGGGGCTGCTCAAATGGAGAACCAGGCCTGACAACCTGAAAGAAAACCTGGAGAAACTCAAAATCATTGATGGCGAGGAGGTGGTCAAGGTCAGTGCTATGAAAAATTAAGAAAACCCGACATGTCTCTACATGAGTGTGTACACCGGCGTGGGGCGTGTTTTCCCACCGGCTCTTGTTTCGTTTGCATGCAGTTTCTGCAGGACACTCTCGATGCCTTGTTCAACATCATGATGGAGCACTCTCAGAACGACGACTACGACATCCTTGTGTTTGACGCCTTGGTGAGTTTGTGGGGTTGTCTCCTTGAAGGGTGCACACTTTGCCAGGTATGACTCTGACTGTGCGGCGTGTGTCGACTCAAACGGCAGGACTCCCTGACAGCTTGTTTGGAGTCTTAACGTATCTATGTGCCCATCTTTTTCAAACAGTCGTGTTTGTCAGATAACTCTTATCTGGCTTGTAAAAAGTGTATGCTGCTACTGTATGTAAACATGTCACTAACTCTTCCTCTATGTTGCATATTCTTTTGCCTTGGCAGATTTATATCATCGGTCTGATCGCTGACAGAAAGTTCCAGCATTTTAACACAGTTCTGGAAGCCTACATAAAGCAGCATTTCAGCGCCACGCTGGCCTACAAGTAGGTTATTTTTGAGCCTCTTGTGTGTTAGCTGAAACAGTTGGTGTGCTTTTTGTTTGCAGACATGCCTCTACCAGTCTGTTATAAAGCAGCAGCCTTTTAGGAATCTTTACTGTTTATATAATACTGATTGTACAGATAGGTCAGAGCACAGGGCAAATAAGTTTAGTGAATGCATTTGTGATTGACTAAAATACATATTAACATTTTGGTCACAACTTCAGTGTTAAAAATGAAGTGTATCATTAAGCATACTTGTATTTACTCTTGACTATCTATTAATATAAGTAAAAGAACAAAGGCAAACAAATCTAAAGCCAAACAAACAAGTGAATAAAAGATCCGGAGCAATCTGTGAGCAAATTTACATTTCCTCCATCAATTTTCATTTCTCTAGCTGCTCCCTGCTGGCCTGGAAGTAATTGATTAAAAATGAATAATTTCTTTATGCTCATTATTCCATGAATGCATCTCTCATTGTGTTTGCTGCTTTTGATAAATGTTTCAAAAGATTGTTGGATTAGGGTCTGGCATAATGAACAGAATACTTTATTGTTTTGTTAATAATTTTGATCAACAAAACGTGCATTTCTATTATATGTATGCTAAAAAAAAAACAACAGAAATTAGTATTTAATTAGATAACTCTCCAGTTGTGCTGATTTTTGTTCACTAAAGAACAGTTTGTGTCCATCCATTGCTTTTTAACCTTTCACAGTTATAAGATGAACCAAACAGAATAAAGTGGATTTATTCTTCACAGTAACAAAATACTCGGAAAGGTCAAATCTAACCGTTCTATAACATTCACATTGATTTTTAGGTGTTGACTGTTTAAAATGTAGCAGCAAATGTTGGATTGATGTATTTCTGTGTTCAAGGGAAAATGTCTGTTGTGGTGGGTGTTTTAGAAGCTGCATTATCCCTTGAATTTAGTTTTTTTTTGTCAAACTAAAATCATTTATTAATGATTGCTGCTGATGTTTTTATCACAGTTAAGACCCATTGGACATTCTCATTATTATTTTTTTTGAGTAAAATGAATCTGTTTGTCATGATAGAATAAAAAAACCCACTAAATACATTATCATCAACAACAACAACAAAAAACCCACAACAAAACAAACAAGAAAAAAATAAATAAAATGCCAACGTCAGCCTGGCTTCTTTCGACCCAGACATTAACATGACTTTAGCTCTCTGGGATCATCTTGTGAAAACAAAAACCCAGAGAAGAATGAGAAAACCTACAGAAGTCCTTTAGAATCTCACTGTAGTGTAGCCTGGAAAGCTTCCACTGAAGTCTGCTTAAAGAAAACAACCTTAGACAAAAAACAACAACAAAAAAATCAAAAAATATATGAATGTGTCTAATTCCTGCCTTCCTAGTTCTTGTTTCCGTTTTTACACCTGGCTTCCCCACTGCTTTTTCCCTCGTCTTCCTCATGGCACGTATTTCTTGTCTCTACCCCATTTGAATATCCGTCTGTTGGCATCAAAATGCAACGATTCCCCTACTTGTGTACTGTGTTCACCCTGTTTAAAAAAGGTCATCGCAGTTTATTGCCTGTCAGCTGAGAGGCTGTTATGTAAAAGTCTTTAACTCCCTCACACCACATTTTAAACTGCTCTAAAAAACCCCCGAAGAAATCCTCTTGCACTGCTTCTTAAGCCAGATGTATGTAAACAACAGTAAATGGTATTATTTTGAGCCCATCTTTTAGGGCCATCATGATGGCGGCGTGCTTAAGTCACAGTTTATTATTCTAATAGAGTCTTGTTGTTTAAAAGGATGAAGGAGTTGTGAACTGGTTTGGAGGTGATTCCCTTTTCAATTTCTTGAAAATGGAGCTTGACAGACAAAAATCTTGACCTTTTCCACTCCCACTGCAGATATATGTTTGCATTTCATGCCATTGAGACGTCTCAGGAGGGGTGTTTGCTGGGGAGCTTTAGGAGGTCATAAACTCTGTGCCTCCCACACCTCTCGCCTGCTGCTCGGAAACACTGAAGTATTTCTATCTGAGACTAAAGACGCCTGTAGGGCGTACATTTGTTGGAGAGATTTCTTTTTTTTTCCCCCCCACAATGCCTCTGAGCTCAAATAAAAATGTCTAAGTCTGACAGGTACATCTGTGAATATACGGATAACTTTTTGGGTTTTATGTCAAAACCACCACCCTCCCAGTTTGTCTGTTTCTCTTTTTTCGTTTCGTCTCTCTGCTTTGTGGATAAGAAAAAAAAAAATTAGCTGGTGGTTAGCTTTTCAAACCTCAGAACATAAAGGAAATGAATTTAAAAAGAAAAGAGGGAGTTGTTTTGATTTATGTCTGTGCTTCTCTGCCTCCTTTATTCTCACACAGAAAGCTGATGTCAGTGTTGAAGCGGTACCTGGATGTGTCTAGCCGTGGAGAACAATGCGAGCCCATACTGCGAACCCTCAAAGCCCTCGAGTACATCTTTAAGTTCATTGTTCGATCACGGATGCTCTACTCCCAGTAGGTTCTTCGTTTTTCTGTCGGTTTTGTTCTTCTATTATCAAGAATTAAAAAAAAATAAAATACAAATTATTGAATTTACAGAGCACTTTGTGACCTGTCGTTGTTCAGGTAATTGCGTTTGACAGCTCTGAGACAAGATGCTGCTGATAACAGCACTAATGTTGCTAATAAGCATTGATGATGAAGTGCAGCAACCAAATGAAAGCTAATCTCAGTGCAGGACTGCAGCCAGAAAACAAACGCCCTGCCAGGGGAGATGCTCTCTGTGCTGGGAGAGCTTCCAGAGCCGCATCATGTAATAAGTGCAAACACTTTAGTTTAAATCGATAGGTCTGCCTTGCCTAGTTATGACAAAGGGTGTTATGATTGCGAACTGCAGAGGGAATATTAGTCAGTGATATTTGCAATTCTGTTTCTGCATATATGTGAGGCAGGTAGGTTTGCAGTTGTGGTAGGGAGGCTTTGTTTTTCAGCAGATTTGAATCTGTTGATTTGCTGATGTGCTGTCTTTTAACATAATATTCAGTCCAAAAGAAACAACTAATCATTTCTGTTTTAGTATGTTTAGTTATTTTAGTAAACCCTGTTTACCTAGAGACAGTAGAAATAGAGAGGATTTTTGTAAACATACTGAGTAACAGAAAACTCCGACTGCCTCTTGATCTTTTTATTATTGGTGAAATGTGAAAATATCATTCACATAAAAAGGACAAAATGCAAAGATGAACTTATTTTTTCAGAGTGCTTTAAATTCAGGATGTCCCCGTGTGACTTACATGCAGTTTTAGGCATGTATACATTATTACAGAGGTCAGGCTGTTTTATTTCTTTGCATTTATCAACCATTATTTTGGATTGATTGGTTCTATTTACTTTCTGCGCTTTTATTTTATTTATTCTATGTTTTGTTTTATTTTCTAGTAACTATATAGACTATATGTAAAGCTCCATCATCAACAAACTAGTCATTAGTTAGTCATTAGTTATGACTGCTCACACATAAAAGCGAAGAAAACTTGTTCATGGTGCAACTAGAAGATCAGTCACTTGTTTTATTCCCCTTGCTAATGCCGCCCTGGGCAACTGCCCTGTTGGCTCATAGAAAAAACTGCCTCAGGCTTCATCCATATATCAGTCCACCTGTGTTGTCCCATCGCCCCTCCATTATCTGTCTATTCATTTGTTTTCCGCGTTTGTCTGCCTGTCTATCTGTCCATTTTTCCTTCCTTCATTCATCCCTTCTTTCCTTCCGACAGACATGTAGGAATACTGTTTTCAGTCATGTAGGTCATCACTCTTTTGTGTTTATATCAGAGATGTGCATTTCGAGACCAAATGCGGCGGGTGTTAATTCACCAAATCGAACCTGACAGTCACGTTGTGCCTTTTTTGGATTTTCGTGCTTCCACAAGCATATTTTTAATTAGACAAAGGTTATTTTCTCCAAGACGCAGCCGCTTTTAGCTGACAGTGAACGCGCGTGGTGTTAGTCCACAGCCGAGTGCGATAACACAAACACTGACCCTGATACAACCGGATATCTCTCTAAGCACCCCGTTAAACACAGATAGAGTTCATGGATTAAACAGGACAATGCTTCTGTAATCATAACTATATTCTGCAAAGAGCCCAGTGATAATACCTCTGTGCATTACTGCTTAATCTCACTCCCCCCCCCCATGCTAAATTCACTGTGAGCCACTAATCCATCCCTCCAGCTCTCACAATTATAATTAACAAATGCGTAGCACAACTCAGTCACACAAAGAGAGTGAGGAGCAGGAGGGATGGAGAGATAGATTAGAGTAAGACTTGCTAAGAGTTGGTGGAGGAGAAATTTAATAGATCATGACCGGAATGGCTCTTTAAGCAGATTGTAAATGGCAGCGACAAAGATAACCCAGTTTCTTACGTTAATGGTTGTTGTCAACGCAGCGGTCGGTGCCTATAAATATTTACCTTTTACCTTGGCAGCATAATGTCTTGTTAGCATAATAGCGTTTGTGCCTCCCCGTTGTGAAATGTAACGCGCCGAATTACACGTGTTGCTTTGCTGTATAATTACCCAGGCGGTCTGACTCCGATGTTGTCTTTGCACCCAAACTCAAGACTTTAGGTGTGATTTCAGCGCCTGATTGCCGTCGTTATCGAGGTAGCTCTGGCTCCGCTGATTGTTATCACCATCTGGATTCAATTTAGGTTACAGAATAAAAGCCAACATGGTGAAATAATTTACACTTTATAGAAGAAGCAAAGAATTTGGGAAGTCTTCTGTGAGCGTACATTTGTGGCGTTAGAATACAGATAAGGCTCCTTCTATTTTCTCTGTATGTTTGTCTTTCCTTCCAGATTCAGCTTCAATAAATATTTAGCACACCTGTTGTTTTGCCTTATCCTTGCCTTTTAAAAAAGGTTGGTACTCTAACTCTTCTGGCTATCTACCGTGCCCTCTCCCCTTGTGACAGATAATGTTTTATCAAGGTTTTCGTGGAAGACTTTTTTTTTTTCTTTTTTGCATTTCCATACACTCTCTCCTGTCTTCTCAGGCTCTACGAGGGGAAGGAGCAGGCTGAGTTTGAGGACTCGCTGAGGAGGCTTTTTGAGTCCATCAATAACTTGATGAGAACCGACTACACCACCACGCTCCTGCTCAGGGTAATTACACGTCTTCAAACTTTTCTGTCTCCTTCACTTTTGCTGCATCTCCTGTCTGTCATTGTGCCATCTTTTCTTCCCCCCGTCCCGCTCCTGGTCTTTTCTGAGTTTGACAACATCGGTACTCAAATGCTTCAAGTCGTTCCCCTTCTGACTACTTGCATCAAGATATTGAAACAGATCCAGGCACAAAGCAGCGTGGCGGGGAAATGAGATGGATCCATTTTTAAATGCGAAACGAGCCTGTTTGATGACAAAGTCACCTTCCGCAGGGGGCAAACCAGTGATTCTAACGTGTTTTGGTACGTGTGTGTCATCAGGTTGCCGCTCTGAAGTACCTGCCAACAGTACTGCATGACGTCGAGAAAGTTTTCGACGCAAAACTCCTCAGGTGAGCAAAAAAAAAACAAAAACAAAAAACAAAACAAAAAAAAAAAAAACGTACAAGTGCCGTTGAGGTGTGCAGACGAATGGGACGCGTGAGAGCTGTTAGATTTCTCTTTGTTCTGTTCACTGACCTCTGCTCGCCTCATTCACCCACACACCTCTCAGTGCTTAAGCTTTACCCCTTTTAACCAGGAGATATAAATCTCATCAAACTGATGCAGAAACAAGGACAAACACTCTCAGCTGCTGTGCTGCCCTTTGCGAGTGGCCTTTGCAACTTTACACTTTTATTTTTCTTTTGTCTCGTAAAAAGCTGGATGACTTGGAGTGGCCTCACTTGACCTCTCCTTGAGCCAGAATCAGACATTTATTGTACTTTTTATCCACAAAATGACATGTTTGCCCATCTCCCCTTCACTTCTTATGCTGTTTTCAGCTTCATATTTTTTAAGCATCTCTTCCTTCATCCTGTGGCGGCGCAACAACTAATAGATCCATTTTCTCGGGATGACCTTTTTACGTTGCAGAAATAAGATATTAACTGTTGTTTTCAGAACTATCTGCGTAGCATTTTGAAGCTTTTTGTCCTTCTAATTTCCTCATTTCACCTTTCTCTGACCTGTGTGTGTCCTTTTTATTGGTTGTGCATTATCTGCAGCCACCTGTTTATCTCTTATAGCTTCAGTATTTTTATTTTTACCACCTGACTCACAGCCGTACACAATATTTCAAAGATACCGAGGTGTAAAGTTGAAAGTCGGGACATCCGTCCTTATATTCTGTCATTCATTTTTCCCTTTCCTTCTTCTGCACATAAATCCTCTTTTTTTTTTTCTTTCTTTCTTCCTTACGCTCTCATTCACAAACCTATCAGAGCCATCTGAACTTGAAAGTAAGGTCCCCGCTGCATTTTTGATAAGATTTGCCCTCAAGCATTTTCCGCAAGCAAACTGTTTGAATTACAGTCACAGTGCAGGAGGTGGACATCAAAGCGTTCTTATATCCTCTATAGATCCTGCACATTGTAAACTTAGCTGCAGTCTGATCCGTGTAGTGCTGCTTGCAAATATTTTTGTCATCTGTGCCCGTGTTTTATTGTCCTTTGCTTGGCATTTCAGATTTTAATTAGATTCGGCTCAGATTATTAGTGGGCCTGATAAGTCTCAGATGGCCGTCTGTGCCTCAGCATGTGCCCACATCGGCTTACGCACATCATAACAGCACACAAACCTTTCTGTCACGAAGGGTGTGTGTTTTATTATTTCACACTGTTAATAAAAGTTATGCCATGTCGGCTGGCAAAAGATGAGAGGAACGGGGGAAAAACGGAGAGAAAGAGAAGCGACAGACGTTTTGCTGTGGTCTGAGTGTTCAGTCTTTTCCAAGTAGCGTCACGGCGACCAACCAGGCTGCTTAACCTGTTTAATTATTGAGAAACTGAATAAGAGGCGTTGGCTTCATTAATGAGCACGCACGCTCCGGCTCATTTGTTTTTATGCGGCAAACGCCGCTCGCCTCGTGGTTCTGGTTCGTGTTTTCTATGTTCTACAAGTGTTTCCTTTAAGTGGATTCGTGTTTTTTTAACCTTTCAGGTCAGATGACTGAAGCTGGAAATATTAACAAGGTGATTAAAATGCTGATCTTAGCTTTGAACGTGGCCAAAGTGTGGCCAGACTACTTAGACAAAAATGAAATGCGATGAAACAAATGCGAATTGTTTGCACCAGATATTTCCAGGAAAACAAACATGTGCTGCTGTTTCCACATGTAATTAATTCTCCTGTCATCCGTTGCTTTCTTCCCTCAGCAAACTGCTGCACGACTTTTACTCCTGCATCCCACCTGAAAAGCTCCAGAAACAGAAGGTTTCCTCCATGACTGAAATCGTCAGCAGCCAGCTCTTCCAGAAACAAGGTGCGTCTCGTTGTTTCGGGTTGTTGTCGCCTGAGCAGCTCGTCGTTAAACGACAGCAGGCCTGATCCTGCGTGGAGAACCAGACACAAACTTGCTTCATGTCAGAAAAATGTTAGCTGATTCTGATTTAAATTCCCAGGAAATCTGTTTATTCCTCGTGGCATTATTTATGAAATTACAAGAAAAGGTCTGTGAAACGTTATCATTATTTCCAACAGAGCAGTTCAAAAGTGTCCCTGCTCCGCTTTATGGCCAGTAAAAATGTTTTTAATTCTGAAACAACGTCTTCATCGTGGTTATTCTGAAGGCTTAATGTTCCGTTTTATTGGGGGACTACTCAGTCAAGCATCGTACGTAAAGGAGGATGAGCACTTTGAGCTAATTCATAGCTCAAAATTGAGCCATACTTTTCGTACAGTATTGCTTTATGGCTTGCATGACCCAAATTCATCTGCGCTTTAGACAGAGAAATGGACTCATGTTCAACTCTAGGATACTTAGACGAGCAGATTTAATCCTCATTATAATCAGGTTAAATATTTAACTTCTCTGTGATAAACAATTGCTCATTTAAATTCCCCTCACATCCAGATTTTCATGTTGACTTATATGTGTTTCATATGTTTGGTTATTAAGGATTGCTGCTGTTTTGTGCTCTTGATATTAGATGTAAATACTCTGGAAGCTGATCACAGCGTTTTCCTCGGATTGACTCTGATCAGTTTTTGACGGGTTAAATCAGGTCTTTAATTTTTCATAATAGCAAAATGTGTCAAAGCAATTCTTACCTTGAACCAGCAATTCTTACCTTGAACCATTTACGTGTCATAAATGAGCCGACTGTGCTTTAATGAATTTTTTCTTTCTGATTTAATAAGAAACCCAGGGAACATTTGAACCAAATTCCTGCCCCTTTGAAATTAAACCCCAACATTACCTAAAACATCTGTTTTAGATGCTTTAGTCTTGAGAGATCTCGAACAAAAACCAGAAACCACGAAGCCCTAAAATAGAAAGATAGCATAATAAATATATATTTTATTACTATAGCGACATGCATGTTTATTTTGCTGGAAAGAAATCTGAACTATCTTTTTTTTTTTTTTTAATTCTCCCAATTTTCACTGCATCAACATTAACCATCTAAATCCATATATTTTTATTGCAGTTCAATTTATTTAAGTCATATTTTCTCCACCGACAGTTACAGTTAAACCAACCTAAACCCGTCCTTCCTCACCATCAGTTTTTATATCCAGACCACAGATGTTTGATGTTTATATTCTAACATATGAGTTTAGGCCTATAAGGTTCACCCACAGCCGTATCATAATCAGAGCAATGGTCCCAGTTAGATGCCATCTTATTACAATCAGTCCAAGTGGCACTGTTGATGTTGACCTTCGACTGATGGTAAATGTCTCTATCTGTGATTAACCTGTCTGGAGGTTAAAAATAACAGACCTGAGCAGAGATTTAAAAGGCATCAGTGGCTTCTAACGGAACGATTTCTTAATGTTGTATCGATTCTAAACTCCTGTGTGGACTTTTGAAACGTGGACCATTCTAATACACATGTGTTAATAGAATATCAATCTAATTTATCTCTCTGTTAAGGGAGGTGTATCATCTATTGATTTTAAAAAAAAAAAAAAAAAAAGAAAACACAGGGTAGGACGTGTTTCCAGAGCCTTTTGTTTCGACTTTTCTAAACCTGTCTGATTTTAGACTACAACTACCTTATTTTAACACATTTACAAGAGATTTTTCTCATTGATTCCAAACCTTTAAAGCCTGCCATGCATCAGTGATTCCCTCCTCTCCCTCACAGCCTCCTTTTAGACCTGTTAAAGCCATTTAATTTTCTTGTACCGAGCTGATAAATTGTTGTTTTCCCCACTGAGGTCCAAATAATGATGGATGGGATTGATCAAATGCTGTGATGTTTGTGTACACAATAATTGGAACGATAATTTGACTTCTTTTGTAGACTCTAAAGGGTTGCGGTCGCCAGACGTGGCTTCAAACAGAACCTGGCCTGTGCAAGATGGATTCATAGAAAATCTGATTAGCTGTTCTTGCTTTGTCCATGGCTGCATCTCATTGTTTTCGCAGTGGTGGTTAAGGTACAGCTGCACTGAGGATTTTTGCTAGACTGTCGCTGCAACCCAAATTTGTAGCTAACATGGGCCCAGAATATGGTTCTTTGGTATCGATCGTGGCTCAGATGATTGATTCCCCAGGGGTGCAGCCCTCTGGCTTGCTGACAAAATGCTCTGACTTATACTCTGTCACTGAAAACAGAGGGAGAAAGAAAAAGGCAGAGAAAGGATATACAGAACAAGGAAAACAAAAATCTGCATCAAACTGTCCATGAAGCTATCAAAGAGCACATCAATCTCGGCTAGCAGATATTAAAGTATCTCCATCACAGTATCTGTTCAGATACTGCAATGCTTGTTAATATTCAAGCAAAACCTGGTGAACGACAGATTAGATGTGATAAAGCAGTGAAGGGAAGGGTGGGGTAAATGGATTTGCAGAACAACAAAACAAAATGAGGAATGGAGAGCCAGTGGGCCAGGCAGATGAGCAAAATGTGAGAGGTAGATTACAGATTAATCAAAAAGAAATAAAGGATACAAGAGACATAATGCAACGAGAAAAAAAGAAAGGCATTTTAGTTGTAAGTTCATACTTTCAGCTAGAAATACCATTTAAACTTTGAGTTTTGAATAGGTTCTAATGTGATAAATATGATAGAGCCTTCGCATACCTTTTCTAAATCTCATAAATACTCTCATTTTATGAGTGTAAGCTGAGCTAGAATGAGAAATAATTAGTCTGATTTAGTGATGGTGACTCTTTTAGACATAAAAAAAACCCTGGTTTTAACTGTAAATGTGATGTACACGAGTGACAGAAATGTCTGAAATTAAAGACAGTCCTAGCTAATGTATCAACAATGTTTATGACACAGATATATACCAAGTCATATACACTTAAAAGTACCATAATTATTTTTAAAAATCTCAGAAAATGTTTTTATATGTTATTCTGGGATTTAACAAAAGCAAATTATTACATACTGGTAAAATTGTTGCATTTTTTTTATTTACTTTATGGCAATGTGTGGCTCCAACTGTGCATTTTTACCACAACACGTTACATTTTGGGTTTCATGAGTTGAAATCAATTAATTTGTGATGTAGAACAAACTGTTTTTTGTGCAATTTCATTATATTTCATTCAAAACAGGCTAAATAAAAACTATTGGCATGACTGGAATTTGCCGGTTGGTAGCAGCTGATATCATGTCGCCTTTCCTGCATTTTTTTTTTTTGTGCATTACTCTAATTTCATTTTTTTTGTATCTATCTGCTTTTTCCATTTCAGTCCCAGCTTTCCCAAATGAGGGCTGACACTCAGTCTAATTGAGATGCATTTTAGTGTTGGGATGCTAATCAGCGGGCTTGTATAGTCACAGACCCTTCGTTCAGCAGACAGAATGTATGCAGCAGACTTAAATTACATATTTATAATAGCTAATGGCCTGGTGTCCTATCACTGCACAGTAATGCATATTTAATATCCCCACCTGTCTGTCCAAATAGACCTGCCAAGCTCACTCGTCAGGGAAAAATATCGAATCCACTGACTCCCCTCGCTGCGGAAGGGGATGCTGTGTTGAGTGGGGAACGGTTGCTGCTTCAGATTTGACTCAGCAGCACACGTTTGTTTTTCCTGCGCTTGTGTGCTGCTACTGCACAAGTTCAAGAGGTGTTTTCTCTCTATGCGTGTCATTTCCTGCCAACTAACTTGCACGGTTCTTTTTGCAAAATCTCAAACAAACGGCAGGTTTCGTGAGAGGTGAAGTGTGGAAATAAAACGCATCCTGAACAAGAGTGGATCTGATTAGACATCTGTGAAAGTCAGAGTAGTGTAGCTCCCTGAATAACATATGTAGCATTATCTTAAAATTACATATGAAATTCTTAATTTTTTTTTTCTTAGTAGTTAAGTTCAAGAGTATTTTTTTATGTCTATATGGATTCATGAATGAGTCAATTTCCCCCCCTTAATTCCAGTTTTAAATATTGATACCTCTGTCCATCTTATTAATGTTATTTGCTCCTGTGCTTGACTTTATTATGACCGGTTTTATCCGGGGGCAGTATTTGAAGAGATTTAGACTCTTTGCCCCACACTCACTCAGAAATGCTCATTGGACTTATTCAGCACACGCTCCAGGGATTAAAAGTCTTGGCAAGCACATAGTGTATCTCCACACAGACATGCTCAATATGTACATGCTCATGCCAGTCCACATGCGCTGACAGACATGTGCATCCTGTCATGTGGGTTAATCTGGCTTTGAGACCAAATTAAATTCACAAGGCGCATTATGGCTCAATTCGGGCAAATTATCATTTCATCAGGCAATCACTGAGACAGATTGAGAGCATCAACTCTGATGAAGTGAAAAAAAAAGAACGAGAGATCAAGAAGGACATGAAGTAAATGCAAAGGATGAGTCAGTTGTTTTTTTTTTTTTTTTTAGCCTTTCCGCTGAACAAAGTGAGTCAAATTCAGTCCATGCGGTCTTTTTTTTTTCTACTACAATCTGCCTTGTTGTATAAACATGAGCAGTTGAAAACAAACTGAACATAAAGTAAGACAGAGAGAGGCTTAAAGATATTCACACAATTTGACCTGTCGCATGTTTTGCCTCCTTACACCTTCAGCGTATGATATAATATTTTTTGACAGAGAAAAACAAGGCAGTGTCTGACTTTAAATTGGTTACATTGTTTTTTTATTTTTTTTTCAAATAATAATCTGAAAATTGACAGTTTGAGTTAGGTGAGTAAGAGTGTCAGATAAGTAGTTAAACAGCCAATCGATACTTTCATCGAGCTGCAGGTCCACAGCCCCAGTGGGAAGATCTGTCAATGGGACAAGTAGTTATGTGCTTCACAAATCTGGCTTTAATAGATGAATGGCAAGATGAGAGAAACTCATATAAAGTTTGGTAAAAAATTGATACTCATTTCTCCCTGAACACACTACTCCATCGCTTTCCATGATAGTGGCAGCATCATGCTGTTGGCATAGATATACAGAGCAAACTAAGGGATAATTGCAGGTTAAACCCTGTTAGAGAACACTGAAGACATGAGACTGGGGTCAAAGGTCTTCTGGCAGTAGAGCAACTCCAAACATAGTCAAGGCATAGTCATATCTTTAAAATGCCCCCAAGCTACAGACAATTTAAAATTTACAGCACTACTTGAAGTGTCCTCTTAGGTCTAAATGACATTGACATATAAATGTCATTTATATGTCAATGTCATTTAAACTTAATAGTGTCCTATTAGGTCTAAATGACATTAACATATAAAAAAACGGTAAGTATTTCAGTCTGTATGTGCAAAACCGATAGACATGCCATAACTAACGATTAGGTTGTGTGTGTGTTGGAAAGATCAAAATGTTTGATTCCAACTTCCTCCAGAATGAGTGGAATATTTGAAGAGATATGAACACGTTTGGGAATCATGATAATGTCAAACTAACGCAAAAAATAACTCGCATTGCTGAAAAATTAGATCCTGGCTGCATTATTATTTATTATTATTATTTTTTATTTTTTTTTAATCTTTTATCAATTAGTATAAAAGGCAGCAGAGTCATTACTTGAATTACTTTTGTTCTACTGCCACACGTCACAGAACACTGTTGACACCAGCATGTGTATTTCCCCTGATTTAATTACTTAGTAGAGGTGTACAAGTGTTTGATGAATATGGGTGAATGATGCACTGTAGAGTTATTATTTTTCAGGATTTAATCATCGCTGAGTGTTCACAGTTCACAGTTGTGCCTAGTTTCTCTATCAGCAATATTGATATGTCACCGTAGGCCTACTTGTTTGCTCTAAAACAGCTACAAGTGCAAAAATAACCTCGCAACTTTGTGTGTTCTGCCTACAAAAACATAAATCTTCAGTGCTCACTTTTTATGAAGGGGCATTATGGTTGTGATATGCTACATATAAAGGTTGAGCTTATACCTTAGCAAGTGTATGCAAGGCACCTCAAGAGTCTTGCAATTACTGTGATGTATTTCTAGCACTTGCCATATCAATGCAGCAGCTTGAGCTGTAATTTCAAATCTGTCTTCTGAACTGCAGCAGTGAGCGTGTGGGCAGGAGCGTATGTAACAGGTTGCTTGTTCGCCAGAGAGCTCTTCTGTGCATCATGGTGCATTTGTAAGTCAAAATCAGAGCTGGAATCATAACACAGACGTCAAATTACAGTCCCTGCAGGCTGTCGCAAATTACTTCTCTCTGCTCTGTCACATTTTCCTGCTTATGAGCCGACTTGTATTTAGTTGACATTCCATTCTTTCCCCTTCCCTATTTTTGTAGTAAATGCAGAATGACAACATATTAGCATTTGCTGTATCACTGCAAGGTTCAGGCTATGCACAGACGCGCATCAAAGAGTGATGGCGAATTCTCCAGAGGGCCATAAACGTAAATGACGTTCAAGTAGTGACGTATTTGTAAAAGTCTTATGCCGTGGTTTGACAGCAGTCGAGCCATCTGCTGCATGTGATTTTAAAATGTTGCTCAAGCCGACCCAAAATAGCTGCACTTATTGTGGAGCTTTGGCTTGATGGGCTTAGAAGGTTAATGAGAGTGGAAGAGGTAGTGGCTGTCATTCAATCTCTGTAGAGCCCTCAGTTTGGGAGGATGTGATCGGACAAAACGAGGGATGGATGAGACTAATGGAGTAAAGTGAAGGGAGTTTAATCATTTTGGGAAATGCCTCTGCCTCACACCTTCCTTCCGTCTCATTTATATTCCCGTTGCCTGAGCCTGTGGGGCGATTTCAGTGGAAACTGAATGCAGACAAGGACAGCAGAGGGACATGACGTGGGAATATAATTCATGTGGTACAGATGTGCAAATGTGTCAATGTTACACACAGATGGGAGGCAAAGTTACGCAGAGCTCCCGTTTTGGTCTGAAGCCGTCTTAGATCAATTTCCCAGCTTAGAGGAACGCATTGTTACAGAGAGTGCTAAAAGCCAAACGTCCCATTGGATGCTCACTTATTGTCCAACAGCAGCAATGACAGACAAACTGGATCTACTTCGCTAATATATCATGAGCAGAGATTTAGGGCTTCAGCATAAGTGCCTTGCCCTGTTATTCAATCAGAACACACACAAAGCTGGATTTGATAAGAAAGATCAGATACAGGCTTAGCTAGAGCCAGCAGCTTTGTGACATAATGCTTTCTGGTTGTGGAATAAATCAACTCATCTACCAAGGCACTGACTTGCTAGATACATTGAATTCGTCTACTACTAACCTGCTTTGGTCTAGGTTAAAATAACTAATTATACTAACAGAGTAAAAGGTATCAAACTGTTGGTATTTAATAGATTGAATGAGGAGATTGAACAATTAAAAGGTGGAGTTGCACTAAAACAGGTAAAAATATAAATTAAAACTAAAAAATCTCCATAATTAAACTGTTTTACATTTTGACATTGTACAACTAAATTGTTTCATTTATTTTATTGGGATTTCATGCGACACAAAACAGAATACATATAGTTCTCAAGTATTAATACAAAGAAAGCTGTTCTATGAAGGCCTGTGAACAAACAAGATCTAAAAGACCCCAAAACACACCAGATAGGTCAGAGGTCATTTGTGGAAAAGTTAAAGCGTTGTTGTATTATATTGAGCAATATCCCAAGCTTAGAAAATATTATGGAGCTCTCTCCCATTAATTAGCCGAAAAGAGAGCGTAACACAACTACAGACCTAAGCTAACAGGCCAGGCTGGGAAAAAAAATAAAAATAAATGAAAAGAAAAAGGCCAGAGGCTCGTAATAAAAATGGAGGAGCTGCAGAGATCCACAGAATATGCTGACAGAACAAGTTGTTCCCTCAAAAAATCAGATCTTTTACAGAAAAACTTTAAAACAAAGTCATAAGAAGTTGAAGAAAGTCAGAAGAAGTGTGTGCAGTTTGCTACAAGCTGCGTAAGATACTCAAAAAATGTGTAAAATAGTAATCACACGAGACCATAATTGAACGTTTCAGCTAAATGCAAAACACCATGTGGAGTCAAAATGATCACTTCATACCAGCCCAACACACTATCATTACAGTCAAAAATGATGGGTTGATAATGCTGAGGGGATGCTGCTCTTCAGTGGAAAGGAGGATGTTGAAGGGAAGATGGATGGAGCTGAAAACAGAACAATCATGGATGGAAACCTGTCAGAGGGAGCAAAAGACCTGAGCTGAGTGGAGAGGTTCACCTTCTGACAAGACCATAAAAAAAATGTCTATGTCTACAAGTAGTTGCTTTAAAGAATATTATTGTGTTAAAATGACCTAAATGAACAACTTATCTAAATCAGATTTGACGGGTGTTATTGATCTAAGCTGACCAGTTTGGAGATATTTTCAAAAGTAAAAAGGCAAAAAAAAAAGAAAAGAAAAAAGAAGAAGAATTGTCCTGAAATTCAAAGAAGGTGCAGTTATAATGTCCCTAAAATACTTGCAGCCTTTGTTTCAGCACACAGTGGTTGTAAAAAGTCCCAATTCAAGGTGACCGGAGATGCATGAATTCATACTTTCCACACTTTTCTTACAGTTAACAGGTATGGACTTGCAAAATGTACATATTGTTTTGTTTAGCCATCTCATTGCATTTGTTGTCCTCAAGTGACAAACTGTGAAAAGATTTAATGGCAATGATTTTTTTTTTTTTTGCAAGGTATTGTATGAATGACTAAACAAATAGTAAAAGAAACAAGTGAAAAAACAAGCGGGGAGCCTTCTCGTTTACTGAACCACACTCCTTTCTGTCGCTAACTTTGCAACAGCATAATGTGCAAAACATGACAGCGAGTCATGACGAACAGCTGTTTAATTCAAGAAAGCATCCTTTGAAGCCACTATTGAATGCGATTCTGCTGTCACCGTTTGGCCTGCCTAGTCTTATCAACATCATAGCAGGAAATACAGTTAAAAAATGTTCTTTAAAGCATCATTGCCAGTTTGTATTAACGTCATTGACTTGTTTGCAGTTTTAGGCAGTTCCTTCACAAAACAATATGATGTCCTCCGTTAACATTCTACGCCATCTTTTCTTCCTTTGACAAATAATGCATGTCAGTGTCAGCAAAGTCCACAAACGGATGAAATGTGTGACTTCAAATGCAGAGCGGCACCTTAAGACGGTGCAAGGGGGAAAAGTAAGAAAGGAGAGAGGAATACAAATGAAAAATGGAGGGAGAATGGATGATAGGAAACACCCACAGTGACATGAAAGAGACATTTAGTCATTGCAGAGCGAGACGACATTTGGCATGGTCCCATCCCCCTTTCAACTCAGAAGATTTACTTGTCGCCGTGCCTCTGAACCTCCTCATTATCATCTTCCCTATCACTCTATCTTTCCGACAGCAGAGAATGACAGCCAAAGGAGGGATGAGACAGGGATGGAGAGACGGAGGAGGGAAAGTCTGATTTACATACCTCTTAGAAACTGAGATTGCGTCTCATTATTGCGTGCTATAGATTATTGTGTTTGGCAGAAAAAAAGGTGAAAAAAAAAAAAAAAAAAAAGGAAGCGAGAAGCAATGAGCTGGCTCCTGAGCCATCAAAGCTCCTCTCTGTGTGTGGCGACAAGCCAACGCCGGCGACTGTCTGCCGTTTCAAACTTGGTAACCCAAACACATAACCGCGCGTTCACACATCAAGATACGCATCCAAGCGTTTACACATCAAATCGCAACAAAGCATCCACATCAGACACAGACAGAGTGATTCAGACCGGGCACAATACGCTGGAATTAATAATCACCATCTGGGCTTAAGGTTGGAAAAAAAAAAAAAATAGACATTTTGATTTGAATGTAAATGAGTCCACAAGGTTCTGTTGGTGTAGGCTTTGTCCTGCATATCCGCACCTGTGTGTATGCCCTTAATTGTGCAGTGATCTGTGCAGATCCACACCGGTGTGTTGCCACAAACAACACACTGATACAATTTATTGAAAGCCAGAAACGAGTAAAATTCATTCCTGTGTTTGAGGCAAGATCCTGATTTCCATTTATCTGTCGGGGCAGGTTGGCGAAGCTTTCTTCCACAGCATGGCTGAATTGATTTATTGCGCTGTTGCACCACAGGCAATGACCTGCAACATGTAAGTAAATCACGCAGGCAAGAGGAACGTAGAAGTGCTGGAATGTTTTAAAGCGCATACATTAGTGAATTAACCAACATTCACTTCAGTTAGAGACGGAGCACAACGCTTTCTTTAAAAAGTTTATAAATATATTTAATTAGACAAATATATGACCTGTCCAGATTGTATCCCACCTTTCGACCACTGGGCGCTGGAGAGCCCCCATGAAACCGCGCGGGATTTGAACTGGTATAGAAAATAGGTGGATATTAGAATGTGCTCCGTCAAGCTGGGTTCCAGTGCATTCTAATTGTTAGCACTGTCGCCTTGCAATAAGAAGGTCCATATGTTTAGATCCGTTCCATTGTCTTTATTGGTGGAGTTTGGATGTAAGTGCATATCTTTTGTGTGGTATTCCAGTCCAGAAACTACAACGCAAAAAATGCATTGTTGGGTTGAACTGACTGCACAAAACAGCTCTGCGTTGTGTGTGTGTTCATATTTTTCATCTTGTGTGTCCGTGTTACCCTGTGATGGACTAGCATCCTGTCCAGAGTGAACTCTGGGTCTTCATCATTGCCTGCTGCTGACTTGCACTGACGAGCCTGTGACCCTTTAAGATCGAGCAGGAATAGAAAATGGAAGGATTGATGTCAGAATCTGTGGCCGAAGTGGTAAATGGTGTGCATGTTCATTTGTTGCACCTTGAGGGTGGGGACCATTTCCTCACCCAGTCACAGCAGAGAAAAACACCATCTGTAGAAATGAGGCATTTTCTATGTCTCGGTTCTGCATGAGACATAGACAGAACCAGCAGTTTTGCAATTGTAGAAATGAATAAGTTAGCCGCGTAAAATAAATACATGGATAGTATGGATTCTTTCTACCAGTGTCTATGGAATGTGTAACCTTTTTCATATCCTGGTTCTTCCCTTTAATCGCCCCTTTCTACGCAGGTTAAGACTCTTAGGAAATCTCTCTTTTTTGCATCTTCGCACCATTACAAATTAGCCTGTGGGCCTGTGCAAGTACAGTTTAAGTTTATGGGATCAGGAGATACAGTGTGCAGCCTTTCCAAAAGAAGTGGCAGATGTTTTTACAATATGTTATATTTTACAACATATTGTAAACCACCTGAGTTAGACAAGAAACCATTTAAAAATACTTGACATTCATAGTATGTTTATCCCCACTTTGTGAAGGAAATAATCCCATAGCTGGTGGTTGAAAGCATAACGTGTAAGTATTTCTTGTTTCAGTCAGAAATAGATCTTTATTTGCTAGATGTTGTTCTATGTTATAATATGTAAATGTTTACATATTTATAATTTCAGGTGTAAGTAAGGGAGCCTTAATAAGATTCTCAAATATTATTTATGCTCTTGACTCTCAAATCTCTCAAATAAGGATGCCCGACATAAGTAAACTAAAAGAGCATTTATAAATGATTGGTTCTGTGACATTTAGAACTGCAAGCAGATGCGGACTAAAGGAAATACTTTTGATTGTTCAAAGAAGCTTACCACAAGTTTTGGCTGTTTCATCAGTGTTATTAACATCGCTTGTTAGATTGATGAAAAATGCAAGTACTTGCATTCTACATAGGCTCTGTCAAAACGCTTTTCTTTGTGGAGCTGATTGTGGACAGAGAAATTACAGTGGTGCAAAATGTTTCTGCTGCAGGTGAGGGCTGCATGATTGTACAGCATAAATATTAACCAACGTTATGCTAATCACCTTTGAAATCAGTGGTTTTATGAGAAATGGGTCACTGCAGTCCTTGTACACTGCTACTACATTTTTGTTGTGCCACATCATTTATTTTTTTCTACCACATTAAGTTGTGTATTAGTCATTTCAGCAGTTTGTCAGCGCACAACAAATTAAAGCTGACTTTTTCGTGACCAGAGTAGGAGCAAGAAGAGCATAAATACAATCCAAGCTATCTGTTGAAAGTTTAAAGTGGAATCACATGTTGTATCTACTGCCCTCGGTTTGTTTTCTATTACCGGAGCACACATTCTTGTTTGACTGTGATAAGATAAAATTTCAACTAGAAATTGAAATTGAATCGGCTGAACAATCTGTCGTTCAAGTTTGCGAAATGAGTTGTTGCAAATAATTTTTGCCAAGTTGAAATGTTGAAGAACAAAATGTATAAATGTAGAGGTGTTGGTTTGCAGCCTTCACACACACACACACACACACACACACACACACACACACACACACACACACACACACGCACACACACACACACTCTTCTGATCACAACACCCCAAAAGTAACAGCTGGGTTTGATTGTTACGTCAGTGTAACTGAAACTTTACTTTCGCCGTGGAACAAAGCGTGCAGGTCCGTAGATTCAGAGTTACATCCTCCCGTGAAGGCAGACGGATTAATACTTAAGCTCAAAAACAACAGTGGCATGAAGCACAACCCACCGTGTTGTATCTGGAAGGGCAAAAGATGAATTTCTGCCGTGGTGGATTAACCAGATTTAGCAGGGTTTCTAGGTAAATAGTCAGCTGGTAGCATCTCAGGCATTAGCTGCTGTCAACAATTACCCATCCAGGAGGAACACCTTTGCATATAGAAATGAGTGACATGGTTCAAGTTGTTCATCTTGCTGAAACAGACACACTATTTTTCAAATGCTTTAATTGAATATGGAAATGTTCATGTTTTATGTGGACTTTATAGACATTTTTTCAGTCTAAATTGAAAAATGTACAGAGCTCGTGGAGAGGGGCGTGGTGGATTTGGTGTGGATTTGCTGGGTTGCTCGCGGTTCTAGTTATTTAGTTGTGCCTTTATGTTGTTTTAAAATGATACACATCAGATTTTTTTTCTGTCTCTGCTCGACTTATTTAAAAGTGTTCCATCTGAGGTCTTGGAGGTCTTCAGTCAGTCATCTATTTTCTGATCCCTTAGCGATTCGCTTTTATGACTTTGTGTTGCTGAGATTAGTTTGCGTTGAGGGTCCAGCAGCAGGCAATGAAGGCTTTTGCTCAGTTAATAATGGGCCTAATGAGCATGAGCCCAAATGAGCTTTTAATGGTCTCTGTCTACCTAAGGCTGCAGAAAGAGGCATGGGGTGGATGATGTGAAGTAGCAGAAAGATGGAGAAGGAAGACATGCAGGGGAGGGGTCAGGGCTGTGAGAGGGATCAGTTATTCATAAACACATGTAGTTTCTACTTGTCAACAGATAATAAATATTTTCTGCTGACAGATTGCGTTCACACTCGCTCGTAACGGGCTTTAGTTCTGCTGACTTCAAAAAATATTAAAAGGATAGCCTTGTTAAAGGAGCATTACACTCATTTCTACTGGCAACGAGCTCTGCGGTTCTTGTTTGCTGTGAGCTTGTAGTGCACGAAGGCAGCTCTTACTGGAAATGGGGCAGCTTTTTTCAGACCTTTTGGGAGACTATAAGCTCAAAGTTTTTGCAATATGTTTTCAACATAATTCAGACTTTAAACTTGTTAAACATAAGTGACGCCTGAGCTGAAAACACATGATTTTTTTTGATGATGATACTTCAGTTTTTAGGCGTTAATACTGATAAAGTTACTTTGTGAACTCTTAATCCATACTTTGATGCATTTGTTCATCTGACTGCAACTCTCATCTGGAAGACAAACATTATTTATTTTTCATTTGGGAAAAAAAAAAAAAATCTCAAACAAAGGCAAAAAAGATCAAAATCTAAAATCTATGTCATAGCTGTGGATAAAGGTTGCATGTGTAAATTAAAACAAATCATGGAACAAAAATAAACAGCAAAACCAGCCCGGCGTACCAAATTTAATTTGTTATACAAAAACTGAAGCATCTGTTTTTCCCTTTGTTACCGTCAAATCTAGACACTTTACCATATGAAAAGATGTTTTAATTATTACTTTATTTCTCTGTAATTGAAGAGCATTCTGCACTAAATGTTGTTAATGTGATGTAAATGGCCAATTTCACATTTTTACAAATTACCTGTTCTATCAATACATCAGCCAAATTATGAGAAGGTAACAGATATGCATAAATCTGAGAAATGCAATTTTCTATGTTAAAATGTTTAAACTATATTTTGTTTTCTGAGAAACCTACATTTTAAGGTAAATAAAACAAATGAAATACATTCTTTTAACAAAAAAATTGACCAAGCAGCCATGCATTTTGTTGGCAAGTAGAATTTCAGAAACATGACAGTATTGGGTGTAAATTATGTCATTTAATTTGTCACACATTTACAATAATGGCCATATCTTACTCAGTTGTGTTATTATATATTAAATGTGCTATTTGGGGTTTGCAATGTTAAGTTCATATATATATATATATATATATATATATATATATATATATATATATATATATATATATATATATATATATAGTATGATGTATTACTAATCATGTTCTCTAATGATGGACAATACCTTCTCGCACTGAATTTGTAATTTAAAAAAAAAAACGACACAATTCTTCAAATGAAAATCATTGAATTGTTGTTTTACTTGCTCACTTGTTTCTACTTTTCTAAACAGTAAAACCAGTAAAACAGGGAGCACAGTAACAAGGTGGTGCCTCTGCTCTGAAGGAGTGAAAACTGTTATTAATCCAAGAGGCAAGGAAAGAAAACACTGTTAGACAATTGAGATTAATGTGTTGACTTTGGATTTGACAAAGGAGCAATTCATGTCCACTGTGACATGAATTGAACCATTAATACTTTTGATTGATACAGCTCCATTGTGGAGTCTGGAGGTAGATTTGATGTTCCTCTTCAGAGTCCAGTGGCATCATTATTCACGCCACTATGGTTTCACCTTCCTCTGCAGGTGCAGCAGCAATGAATGTAAATGATGGCTTTGTGTATTTGAAAAGTTTTGCTGAGAGAAATCAGCTTAGATGCAGCCTTGTGTTTCTGCCTTTAAATATTCTCCTTTGCCATCTGTCTCCAGTAACAGAGAACTTGTGTCGCACAAGTTGTTGGCTTATTGCAAAATCGTCATTGAACGTTTGCGCTTGTGTTCTCGCAGAATGCCGTGACGTGTTGTTACCCATGATGCTGCGGGAGCTGAGTGGTGCACTGGTCAGCATGGCTGATGGCCCTCACGACGAGAGGAGAAACAGTTTGGAGCTTCTAAACAACATCCTGGAAGTCCTCAGCAGAAAGAATGCCGTAAGTTACACAGCGGACAATTTGTTTGTGAAACGGACACTCATAGCAGGACTAGGCAGCTCCGAACATAAAGCCGTTTGAAAACTTAGCAGAGTAAAGATGCAGCTAAACTGCAGAGGTAAAAATCTCTCAGCCAGGAACCGTTTGGTCCTGTTGCTTATACTACGAGTCTCTGGAGAAACCGTTTGGAGAAAACCAAAGTCCCTCCTGGTTTTCCTTTAGTTGTCAGTGAGTACAAACATCCTAAACGGTCACTTGAGATGTGCTCAGGTTACACAGCAGCAACCAGCAATAAAGCCAAAGTGTATGTGGTCCTGACCTAAATTTAATAATAGATGAGAAATAAGATTAAAAAAGTGTGCTGTCAGCCACAGTTATTAAAGCCCCTCTATCTGCTGACCGTAAAGGCAGATCAGTGAACATAGCAGAGGATCAAACTGTGTCTCTGTGTTCCTGATTTAACCTTAAACTCACATATTAGCAAATATTATCTGGTATTTGGATGTTTCTGTGATATTTGTCACATCATCCTTTTTTACCAGTGGATCGATTTCACTTTTACATGTATATTCTCTGTGCCAGTTCTGTCTGGGTTTTTTTTTTTTTTTCCAACTAGTTGTGCACGAAGGAGACTTCGGCTGGCCTTGACCAATTAAATCATTCGGTCTCGCAAATGTTTGCATGTGATATTTTGAGACAAATCAAAGTCAGCTCTTGAACTGAAAACCTTCAAATAAACATACAGGCAGACTTCCATGCAAAACAAATACATCACCAGCATCTCAATGAGGGGCTCTTTAATTGCCTGTGCAAGTGGCTGACAGCCTGCCTAGACTTTGAAGTGAGGATATGGTTTTTTTTGGCTCTATTTATTGGAATGTGCTAATGAAGCACGAGTCAAGAGAAGAGACGCATCAAGAGAGCAAACGTAATAAATGAACTGGAGTGGAGTTAATTTGATGAGATTCATAAATAAGGGCAGTTGATGATGATATCTTGGATGTGACTATAAAAAGCAAAAATTGCAGGAAAGTACAAAAAAGAGGTGCAAAGTTGTGAAGTGAAGATGAAAATGGCCTGTCGGTGACAAGTCAGTATAAATGTCTCTGTCCATTTGTCTTTTCTGTCTAAATAGAGGTAATATTTTATTCAATCTATGCACATGCTGTTAGTGAACAGAATTTGGAATAAAAAAAAAATAAATAAAAAAAAACATGGGTTGGAAAAAACAGGTAGAAATGTGAGAATAAACACAAGCAGAGAGATTGCCCCTCATTTTCTTTGTTTCTCACAGTTCATTGTTTCTCACTCTGGGTGGTACCTGATTAAATCGTCACACTGCAAATGTCCTCAAACCGCACAGATATCCAGAGAGAAAAACAAAAACAAGCAAAAAATTATTTGAAAGACAGATGCTTGTGTCTGCTAGTGTTTGCCTCGAATTTTTAAGTGACTTTGTCACTTTTGCTTGGGTTTGCTAATTGCTAGCATGTGAGTCGGGGGGGGGGGGGAAAAAAAAAAAAAAAGGGAACTAAAAAGGGAAAAAAAAACACGCCTTAAAA